>NC_051154.1:232257559-232490044 GCF_013339745.2 Dermacentor silvarum | reverse complement strand
AGGTTATGTGTCACGAGGAAATTACATTCTTTCAGCAGCTATTACCTGGACCGAGGCGCCTCATCTCTAGCGCTTCCTTGACTCAAATGCTTACTCAAGGTAAGCGATGTTCGCGTCAGTTTGCGCTTCGTAGCAACGCGCCATACAGCAGATGGATCCACGTTAGAAACAGTATACGCTGCACCGTTCCCCGTCGTGATAAAGTGACTCAGTTTGGGGCACTGTGTCTACGTATGCATGCGTATGAGAGATAAAATTTAAACAAAAAGGGGAGGAGGGGCGGAGGGGTGCGGTGGCATCAGAGGCGGAAGAAACCTTATAACTGATTACAACCCATGCAGAAGCAACTCGTTGAGGAAATATTAACGAACGTTCCTCGTTTCGGTGCGCAGGGTTCCAATCACGCGCGCGTGGCCTTCGCCTCGACAGGAGGAAGTCGAGGGAGACATCGCCTCGTATCATCGAGTCCGCTGACGCCAGCGGGTCCCGTGCAATTAGGCGCCATGTCCTTCACTCCGCCGTCACCGGGGCCCGAAAAGGAAAGGCAATAAGGATTCTGAATGACCGAACGAGTTCCTCGTGCTTCGCGTCTGCTGAAACTAAAAGCCCGTAACGTGCAAAGTTGCTGGGCGCCGCCATTCGTGCACATGTGTTTCTATAGCGGCTTGGCGTTAAAATTGGGAGACTCGCTATTCTTTCTTCTTTTCATACCTGCCTCCTAAGTGGAGCTCACGAGTGATATGTAAAAAAAAAAAAAAAAACATGAAAGAAAGATTGCTGCATTTTGTTGACACAGCTTTAGGGAAGACACACACGATGACATGTTAATAAGAGCTTCTGTAACCGCCATCTTTAGAACAATCTGAAGGCGTTCTCGGCTGTCTGTTTCTTTAAAAAAAAGTTCGAACAACAACAATACCAAGAGAAGGAAGAACAATGATATTTTGACACCAATTGAATAGCACCCAGACCCTTGCTTCACCGTTGCGAGCACTCATGTGGTACACTTACGCCAGCAGCAGACGAAGGTCATGAAGAACGGTGTTCGTGGTATGTTAATGGCGAAAGAACTACGAGGGTTAACGTTGCTACAACAGAATCCCATTTTATTCTTTAAATCCTACACTACACGTGTTTTCTGTTTCACGATGTAGGAAGCAAAAAACTATCCGCCTTCGGAAATGTTGGTTGGGGGGGGGGGGGGGGGGCAGCTTCTCAATACGGTTCACTTGATTTGTGGGGCAATGCTGAAGAAGTGCTAAAGAAATAAGCTTTTCCACTGCAGGTATCGCGAGAAGTTCCAGCAATTCAACTGCAACAATCTGTAGTGCCTTGTTAGAAAAGCAGCAGCCAATTAAAAGCCGACGTAATATTTGTTTTGTTTTCGTCTTAGTAGTGCGCACGGATTGCTGCCGTCAGTGCGAAACACTCGATACCACGCTTTGTTTCAAGACCATTCGTAGAAAATCCGGCGCGCTGCAAGACGGGCTGGGTATTTCGCGTAATCAAAATGTAAATAGAAGTGTTACGTGTTAAGCGAATGAGACCATCGGCATATTGTTTGCAGCCGCCTTGAGTTAAATCAGACGAAGTGGGAAAAGTTAGAAGCCTCTAAATATCGGTTTTATGACATAACAGTTGTAGGAAGAAAGTTATAGAACATGCTGGGAAATAGGCACACGAAGTAGTTTCTATGACGTTAGCTTTTAACTGCTTCTCTCTTTCTCTCGCTCCCTCTCCTTTAAAGCGAAGCTTTTGTTTCCAACCTTCCAGCGATTCGCCTTAGTTGGTAGGGTTTTCGTTTCTCGCTTGATAGCGGCACGCCAGCCCCTCTCCAGGACCGACAACGTAATGTGACAACGTAAATAAGGTGTTTATGGTTTCTCTTCCACTGTATAATGCGCGTTCGGCATAGATTAGGGAAAGCCACCATAACCGATTGGTTAGCTTACAGAGAGAAACAGAGGCAAACCGCACCATGTGATAGTACTAGAGAATGGACGGAATTCATCAAGGCCATACACAGAAGTACTACACGGGAAATTGCGTCGGCGGTCGAAACACCGGCAGTCTACGGGCACTTACTACACCTATGGGAAGCACGGAGAAGCCTGACCAGACGGTGGAAGAGACAGAGACATAACAGAAAGCTCAGGATCAGGATAGCCCAGCTTGCGCAGGAATCCAATGAGTACGCACGGCAGCTACAAGACACTAATTGGCTTCAGCTTTGTGATACACTTAAAGGAACGCTTAGCACAAAGCGAACATGGGCTATTCTCCGGAGTATGATAGATCCCGCAGGAATAAGGACCACCACAAGCCGAACACTGAAGTTAATCGAACATGAATAGAATGGCACGACCGATATGCCCTCATTGAGGACATTAAAAGCATATAAATAGGAGTGCATGACACAAAATCAATGCAATACAGCTATAAGGGACCTGACAACACCGAGCTGGACGAGCCCATAACAACGGCAGAGTTCTATGCAGCCGCACAATCTTTCCGGAAAAACACCGCACCGGGTTCGGACCAGGTTACGAATGCGATGCTGCGCAACCTGAGCCGGGAGTCACTGAAGCAGCTCACGACCTACTTCAACAATAACGTATGGTCCGACGGCGGGGTGGTACCGGAAGACTGGAAAGAGGCTACAATCATACTCATACCAAAACCGGGTAAACCTAGAGATCTACATAACCTCAGGCCAATATCGCTCACGTCGTGCGCAGGGAAGCTTTTTGAGAAGGTGATCCAAACCAGACTGAGCAACTACATCGAGCGGCATAGACTTTTTCCTGACTCTATGCTTGGCGTCAGGCCACATGTTTCGGCACAGGACGCCTTCCTCATGCTCCGTGACGAAGTTTTGGACCCGCTACAAAACAAGGAAGCCAGGATAGTTGTGGCACTTGATGTCAAGAAAGCGTTTGACACAATATCTCATGAAACGATCCTCGAAGGCCTCGAAAACATAGGTTGCGGAAGGAGGGTGTTTCGGTATGTCCTTACCTTCCTTCGCGAAAGGAAGGCAACGATTGGTTTGGGCAGCACTCGCTCTGACATCTTTTCAATGCCCAATCGAGGGACTCACAGGGCTCAATCTTGTCACCGCTTCTTTTCAACGTTGGGATGAGGCGACTGGCCCTAGAACTTGAACAAGCACGAGACCTCGGATGTACAATCTATGCCGATGACATTACGCTCTGGGCACACCGGGGTTCCTATGGAGAGAAACAAGACCTACTACAGGAGGCCATAGACAAAGTGGTAAACTTCACCAAACACGTGGGTATGACGTGCGCACCCGGAAAGTCTGAGTTCATGAAAGTACGCATCAAGCGTCGTAAGAAAGTTGCCATCCCAAGGATTGACTTATATCTGGATGGCCACGCCATTCGCGAAGTCACCCACATGAGAGTGCTGGGCTTACTTATACAAGATAACGGCAACGTCGATGCCACAATTCGGAGTTTAAAACCAACCGTTCGGAACGTGGCACGCATGATCTGTCGAGTGGGACGCAGCCGCAACGGTATCGCGGAGGACGAAACTATCAGGCTGGTGCAATCGTTTGTGATTAACCGCATCATCTACGGCCTCCCTTTCCGAAACCTCAACAAAACTGAAATGAGGCAAGTGGACACCCTTATCAGAACGGCATACAAATCTGCTCTGGGTCTCCCGAACACAGTCAGCACGGATCGTCTGGAGCGCTTGGGTATATACAACAAATATGAAGAACATGCCGCCGCAGTTCTGATATCACAAAGAGAAAGGCTGAGCTCTCAGCCGCAGGGCCGGTCTATCCTCCGACGGCTGGGATACGAACCTCGACCCCTGTTCTGCGGCGACCCTCAGACTTGTTGTCTCGAAATTTGAGGGACCACCTCTAGGTCTCACCCATTCCACGAAACATGAATGCTAAATACCACGCAGGCCGCAGACAGGCCAGGACAAGGGCTCTGCATAAGCGATTCGACAATGATCCGGCCAGCCTACTACATGGACGCGAGTGCAACTACTCGCAAAGACTTCTACACAATCACCGCAACCAACCAAGTCACTACGATAACTGCCACAGTGAAGACTACCTCCGTATGCACAGCAGACTGGAGCTGGCCATACGGGACGCCGACTTTAAGGGTCAACCGGCTTACGTGCTTACAGACTCGCAAGCAGCGTGTCGACTCTTCATGCGGGGAATTCCACCGCGCAGCGCTACAAGAATACTGGGCTCACGCCTAGACCTGGATGACGGCATAATGTGGTGCCCAGCGCACAACGGACTGGATGGGAACGAAAGGGCAGACCGCATAGCTCGAGGAAGTAACGACCGAGCGGTGGCCAGAACCCTAGAGGAACCTCCGCCCGCAGTGCGCGACATATTGGAAAATCAGAGAAGCGAGCGACAGACATTCGGCCCTCCGCACTCCAAACTAACCAGAATACAAGAGCGGGACTGGCGTCGCATCCAAACGAACACATACCCACACCTAAATCTCCTATGCAAGATGCACCCGGCGCATTACACAGACACCTACCCGTGGTGTGGAGCAAAACCCACGCTGGCTCACATAACGTGGGACTGTATGGCTAGGCCGCGAGATATCAACTCACCCCTTCTAAGGCTGACAGACTTCGTACGGCAGTGGGAGGCACTGCTCGCAAGCGAGGACCGGGAGAGCCAACTGGCCCTCCTGGACCAAGCTCAGCGAGCCGCTAGAGCCAGTGGAGATCTGTACTGAGGGCCCCACCCAGACCTGCTGTTAAACCTTTTACCTATTTAATAAAGTTTTTTCCTCCTCCTCTTCCCCAGACTAAACTAACGCGGATGAAAGTGCGGGACTTTTTTTTTTCAGAAGCGCTCTAGCTTGTGCGCGCTTTGCCTCCGTAGCTTTTCCTTAATTGCCACAGAAAGTTGTCTGCTTGTATAACTATTCACGCTTCAGAAAATAGTCTGAGTAACTCAAGTTGACTACGAACAATATGCCGTTATGCCGAAGAATATGAGCTAGAAGAATAAGGGGAACTGGGCGGATCGAATTTTCGTTACTTACAACAAAGAGAAGCCAGCAGTTATGCAGCCACGGATGTCATCGAAGAAAAAAATCAAATTCTCGATATTTACGCGTCAAAATCACGATATGATTATGAGGCACGCTGTAGTGGCGGACTCCGGTTTAATTTTGACTACCTGAGGTTGTTTAACGTGCGTCTAAATTTATGTACATTAGCGTTTTCTTTCTATTCTTTCTTTTTCGCTCAAATCGAATTTTTGCCCCTATCGTCGTTGCGCTTCACAGAGCAACGCTACAGCCGCAAAGCATCCGCGACCGATTATTATTGGGGAAATTGACCGTTTATTAAATGATATGCAGAAACAATACAGGAAAGCGAGATGAAAGTGCACGAAAAGACAACTTGGAAATGCACAACCAATACTGGCTTGCTTACTGTTCGCAAAGCCTGCCACAATAAAATAAATTTCCATCTCCATTCCATCCTGTGAAAGTGGATGTACAGCGGAGCTGTTGCCGACGTTACACAAGCGCCACAACCACAAGGCATCGCACCGTCGAGATCAATGTAGCGTCCATGACCTCGTTCGCGCCCTTTCCGTTGGTGCTTCGACGCCCTGGTGAACGTTCGCAGCGTCCGTACACGCTTGCGCGTAACCCGCGTTCACGAAGTGAACGTCCCTGTAATTTTTTACCAGTCTTGCCCTAATGTCGATTACGGTCGCAGCACACGTGCTGTGCGACCAATCCAACGGAGAGAGCGCCCACTCATCAAAGACAGATACATCGTGTGCACACACGTTCGTCACGCGCGCACACAGGTGTGCCGGAGTGCAGCTTATATCCTCATTCCAGTGTCTGGCGCAAGTGCGTTATTCAACTAATTCAATTCCTCAAGGCAAAGTGCGTCACAAAATTTGTAAAGTACGACTTACACACAACCTGCAGACATGATAGCATCGGACTGTAATTTGAACATACGAGAAAACATGCTTCTTTTACGCGGAAACCCAGAATTACACTAGCTCTGGAGACGAAAATGTTTCTTTGTCGACGCGACGCTGTACACGCACGGACACAGAAAAATTTGCCGGGGAAGCCATATACAGCTTCGCTGTACAAAAAGGTGCGGAAACCATCGACGATTATTGTCAATGTAAGCGAATAGTCCGAAAACAAACGAGTGACCGAGATAGCGATCCAATGAACGAACCAACGAACGAAAAAATCGGCGATCGAGCGAAAGAATGAACGTTTTCGTTGCCAAGCGCTCCATAAAGCTCACGCGCGACCATCCCTCCCCTCCACCACACCCCTAACCGCAACTCGGTTCCACGAGAGCACGTGCCATTATACCCTCGGTGCCGTTGTATGTATCGCAATTCCAACAACCGACTATTAACCACCGACCGATGACAACCGCCAACCACGAAAACGGGCGAAAGAGGCCAAGAAAGCAATTTGCTTCGAAGGGGCCCCGAAACAGTCTTTGAACATATTAAGAAAACGTTGCTGATCTGTCGTGGAGGCTGCTGTGAACATGGGAGCCGAATGTTATTGCACTGCATGCAGCGGGAAATTTACAATCTCATGTCAAAAACAGCGAAAAAAAAAATCGCTTGCTCTCGCTTCCGCAATGTCGTCGCGCAGCGTCATCGCAAGCAGCTGGACCCATCAACGCCATTTACTGATTTCGTGATCGCGAGAGCATTCTCAGTAATGCATACTTGCTATATTTGAGTTTAAATAAATGAAACATATGTCTGCGATCTCAAAAAGTTGTCGCAGTTTCACCTGAAAGGCGAAGCATCAATTGCGATAGCAAATTTGTAGAGAGCTATAGATGGTTTCATGCTCACGATAACAGCAGCGAGCGCGCCGCCCCCAAGAAACGTCCGGTCACGTGCCTTATCAGTCTGCTATGTTTTAACGCATGGTTGCTTCTTTCCCAGTTACACTTCGCAGCTACGTCAGAGGGCAAAACCGGAAGCCGTGCAGGGCCTCTATGTTTGTAAACAGTGAAAGGGTCTGTACGGAGTAATGATAGTAGCTTTATCAGCTGTGTGAACTTGGACATGCAGCAGCACCGGCAACACGCAGAACTGTTGTCGACGCCGTCGGCGTTTTGCCCGCGTTCGCACAAAATGCGTGCGGCGTTGGTGGCTGTTGCCGGAGCCTCTGATATAAATAGGCATTTGGTGCCGCAGCTAAACGTTGCCTCCCCCCCACGGCCTTTCGCGCGTCGGAAGAAGGCGCGTTTGCTCTACATATATGGTGATTGTAAAGGAGGAAAGAGAAGCCTACTTCTGCAGCCCTTAAGGGAGCACGGCGCAGAACGCGCGTTTGTTCTCCGCCGTGGGTTCACTCCCCGAAAGCGCGCGTCCCTCGCGCCCTTTCACTCGCACATACAGCATTCGGCGGCGCGCGGCGACGATTTTATCTCCATTGACGTCATACGGAACCTCACGGCGACGGCGATGGTGACGCCGACGGCGGAAATCTGCTTTGGAGTGTCCATATGATTGCTATCGCAATAAAAGATAGAAAAATAGTTTCATCTTTGCACTGCCGATGCGCGTTGCCTCCGAGAAAGCTGGCTGAATAGCATAGTATATATATGCCGCGGCCGCCACTGGGTGCCGCGATGAGCTTTTCGAGCGCAGTTCTTAGGCGCCCGTTCCTGCGGCGAGCGTCGGCGTTGTCACGCGTAACCGAGCGAACGAGCACAGCGAAAGATGAGAGCGAACGCGGCGCGCAGCGGGGGATGGAAAAAGCGGCAAGAGCGAAGAGGAAAGCGGAGAGGTGGGTGCAGCGGAACCATGCGGCGGAAAGCGGAGGAGGGCATGGCAAAAGCATAGTGCGGCGACGATGACTACGAGATGGCGCCAGAGTAGCGCGCGTCGTCGGAGATGTACGTCTGTCTGCGGCTGTGAATGGCGCCCACGCGTCACCCTCGCGCTGTCTCCCGCTATCTCCAGACTAGCGAGGCAGTCGCGCCACACTTCGCTCCACTTGCAACGTGCCGCACGAGAGAGATCGTCCGCGCCAGCCAATATATCGCGAAATGGAAACACGTATAGCGCTGCGCTCACATTTAGCGTCAGGGAGTATGGTAATTATCGGTGAACTTTTTCGCCCTCCGACACTCAACTTTTGGACGGGGCTTTGCCCTCTTGGCTTCACGGCTGTGTAGCTTCTGGCGCGCAAGTGGAGACGAAAAGAGAGAAAAAGCCGCGCATCTGGTGCAACAACTCCACTACTACTTGAATGATTCTAAAAATTATTGCAGCAATTCCCGCTCGGATGGACAAAGTACTGCCGAGCTATAACTATTTGAGCACTGAGCGAGAGGCTACATTTATCTCCGATTGCCTCATGCGTATGGCTCGACACGGCTCCATCTGCGCACGCGATAGATGCATGATCGAGTAATGTTTTTTGTTGTTGTTGTTTTTTTTCCTACACATCTATGCCAAAGTAAGGCGCGTAGTAGCAGCAACTGAATTTCTTCTGCGTTCGGCAGAAGCTTGCGCAAGCGACGAAACTCCCACGTAAATGCTTAGTGTCGTTCTCGAACGAAAGGAAAAATGGTGTTGAACCTTGCTTAACGCTTACGTTATTTTGTTTGCACCGCATCTGGGCAGTATTGAGGGAAGTGTTGCCTGCGCTTTTAATTGCCTCTTGACAAGGAAGTCTTCGTTTCAAGGAATAAACTGAGCTGTCGGGTGCACCTTGAAATATATGTTACTGACGTCCACTGGATAGTAAGCAACACGTTGGCCAGTTTCGTTTGCTGTGGTCGGCTTTATTATAAACGTCGGCGTTAATTGCTCCTACGAAGTTTGTCGCTGTCTTCTGCTCTGGTTTACTATTTTATAATGTGCATTTATGAAGCTTAAGCTGCTGCGAACAAACGCCCATGCAAACGGCAAGAAATGCGCAAAGCGTCATTTGCGCGATATCTGCTGTTAACTAAGTTGGAAAATTGCCGATGAGTCCTGCATGCACAACGCTGAAAGTAAATTTAGAGGATCTCGTCGTTGGAAACTCACTCGACCGTCGCACAAGAAAATCTCAGCTCGCCGCGAGATGTATATATATATATATATATATATATATATATATATATATATATATATGTGTGTGTGTGTGTGTGTGTGTGTGTGTGTGTGGGTGTGTGTGTGAACCCCATAACTGTGGCGGCCGACACTGTTCTGTGCCGTTGGAGCACGCACAACACACACACATATATATATATATATATATATATATATATATATATATATATATATATATATATATATATATATATATACAGGGTGTTTCAGCGAACACTTTCAAAAATTCTTAAAGTTTACCTGTGGCAGTTAGCCCAATTCTAGTTATTGCGCCGATCTACTCGAAGCGGCGGACATTTGAAATGCATAATTGAAATAATAAAAATTGGAATGCATAATTGACGAATTAATCAAAATTGACTAATTAAGTTTTTAACTAATTATCTGATGGCCCATATTGTAATCTACAAATTGTAGCCGTGGAGTTCGCAAGACTTATCCACTTGGAACGAATTACCGGGATGACACCAGTGTCGGGATATTAATTCCCGAACTTTGCGGAGAAATGCATTGGCGATTCCAGTTAATTTTGTGCTTCAATGCATAAAGCGACGTTTTGTTAAGGAACTAACTGGAACGCCAATGCATCTCTTCGCAAAGTTCGGGAATTGATATCTCGAAAGCGGTGTCATCCCGGGAATTCGTTCCAAGTGGATCCGCCTTGCGAACTCCACGGCTACAATTTATAGATTACAATATGGACCATCAGGTAATTAGTTGAAAACTTAATTAGTGAATTTTTATTAATTATTCGATTATGCACTTAATTTTTTGCGCAAGTAATGTCCGCCTCTTCGAGTAGACCAGCTCATTAACTAGAATTCGGCTATCTGCCACAGGCATCCTAAAATAAATTTTGAAAGTGTTCACTGAAACACCCTATATATATATATATATATATATATATATATATATGCGTGTGTGTGTGTGTGTGTGTGTGTGTGTGTGTGTGCGTGCGTGCGTGCGTGCGTGCGTGCGTGCGTGCGTGCGTGCGTGCGTGCGTGCGTGCGTGCGTGTGCGTGCGTGCGTGCGTGCGTGTTCGAACGGCACAGGACAGTGTCGGCCGCCACAGGTAAGGGGTTCCTTTCTTAATTCTACCAAAACACTCTCCGGAAAACAAACGCGCCCTCTACGAAAGTAGGAGCGCGCACGATTGCAAGACTAGACAGTAGGACCCCCACTAGCTGCAAATTAGGTTGTGTATTTGGTTACGTCCTTTCTGTACCCTAGTGCCCATACACCGTCTACAGCACGCACAAGACCCCCTGCGGCTGCGCCCCTGATACAACGTACCCGAAACGTTTTTTTTTTTTTTTTTTTTTTTTTTTTTTAATACAGGTGGTTGATTTTCCGTCAGGAGTAGACGCATCAAAGATGCGAAAAGTGCTCCGCGTTATCGCCATGTGTAAAATGTGTCACGCGAAGCTCAAGGCATTTCGTTCCTGTGATCCACCAACCCACTTCAAGACGGCTTTCCTAGATTCACAGCGACGCTGGTTTAGAATTTAACACCCGGTAACCTCACCTGTGAAACTGGAGCGTAGATGTTTTCTTTTTTCTCTTTTTTTTTGTGCCTTCCACAACGCTTCAAGGCCGACCTGAAAGCAGCAAGGTTTTGCGACCCAAGTGAGTGCGACCTAAACTATAGTGCTACGAACAACTGGTTATCCGATGTGGCCCATTCTATGCGGCAAACAGTTCGCTTGGCGAGCGCCGCGGCGGCAGCCCGCCAAACGAGCAGTCGCACCATTGCCATTGGCTCGTTATGCTCGCTATCTTCGATCGTGTACATATAACGTAGGACGGACGCAAAATATATTCCCTCACATCGGCTAAACTGTTACAAGTGAGCTAGACAGACAGGAAACTCATCGTAGGCATAGACCAACAACAGTGTCAGTTGTCAGTGAACTCTTAAAAACCCGCAAGGCTTTCCAAATCTATAGAGCCGCATTCACTAAGCGCGCTTTGCCATTGGCTGGTCACTTTCGCTAATATTATGCCCAGCAACCCTTTTAATACTATATTAATAACGACCCTGTGTCTGACATTAATTCTTTCAAGTAATTAGGCGTAACCCTGACATCAAACATTTCTTGGACTACTCCTATCACCAACTGTCGTATGGCAAGGTTTTTGTGCGTGTTCCCTGCATTTCCTTTATAAAGAATGCAAAGATGAAATTAACGAACGAACAAACAAACGAACCACTTACATTAGAAACCACAGTTGGACGCGTGGTCACCTGAATCAACTGCACCACGTTTATGCTGTCGCAAATATGGGCCAGCCTGTGCTGCAGCGATGAATGCAATGGATTCGAAGTATAAGAATGTCTGTATATTGTACCACGCTACTTTGCATTGTGTTTTGTTTACGTCTATCTCCAAAGAAGCAAGCTGCCGCTCGCTGCACGGTCACTGCTCAAAACTGTATAATCATTCTTGGAACATTCGCTTAAGTTGAGTCCTTTGATAACTTTTTGTTTTCTGATCTCTAAACAAGCTTGGGAAAGCTTAATTACTATCCTAAAGTAGGCGTGACGTGACGTTGTTTGGAGGGCACTAGCTCTAGGCCGGAGGAAGCTGACTTGCATGCATATTCCAGCGAGCAGTGGAACCTTTCCTGCTGCAGTGTCATAGAAGGCAGCTGGCACAGGAAGCGGCTCGTTAAAGTGAAACACACTTGGCGCACAATTCTTTAAATCAGAAACTACTTGAAGTACACCAGACTGCGGATGTCACTGCATCGGTGTTGCGTCACCGAATTCTTCATTGCCCTTGGTAACTGAGTCTGTTAACGGACAGGCCATAGCGTGCATATATTTCGCCACTGTTATCCATAATTCGATGAATATCTCCAATTTAAGGCGGGCTCCTAGGAGGTTTGAATTTAAAGAATTGTGGACTTAGTGGTTGTCGCTTGAATTATAGCTTCTTGGGCGCCTGGCCCCCTATAACGTTGCTGCAAGAAAAGTAACGCAGCTCATTGAAATATAGATGCAAGATATCCTGCTTCCGCCGACAGTTAGTGCCCTCCAAACGATGCTATATACACCACGTCGCGGTTACTTTGGCCGGCATAGTATAAGTTTTTGCATAACAGTTTCGTGACCAGAAAAGTTGACAGTCACTTTAGCTTATGCTAAAGAGGATGAAGGCGAAAGCCTGCGCGCTCACGGAACATTCATTAAATTACTTGACATTCACATTCGCATGGGTTGTTAGTTCCTATTACATGTTTTCTCCCACCAAAGGGAATAGGTTCAAGTGCCTTAATTAACTTTGTCTTAATTACTTTAGCCCTAATTAAGACCAAGGGTGATGGGTTCGAGTGCGTTAGTGACATCTAGCTTAATTAACTGTGCCTTAATTAACGCCAAAGGTCGTGAGTCATCAATGGTGCCTCCATCAATTTTGGTGCCAGTGAATTTTCTAGATGGTCAAATTTTCGAACCATGCGCCATCTAAGGCTTTCGCCTTGAAGAAGAAAAAAAGGGGGAAAAGAGAAAAGAAGTATTTATCACGAGACACTCTGGCAGTGGTGACAAAGATGAGTGTCATGTTCTCGAACAATATGAGGAAGACAAAAAGGAAGCAAGTAAGTGTTTTCCTTGCTAATGCAGGAAGCTGCCCGCGCACGCAAGTGCGTATCGCGAAGAAGAAAGTAAATGAAAGGAAACTACTCCAAGGTGATCGGTGTGTGACGTCAATGGCACGATGGCGTTGGCGCGAGTAGAACGATTACATTGGAATCAATTGATTACATCGCGTGCTGCCTTCCGCACACGTTGATTTATATCTAGTAAGAAAGCAAGGTCCAAAATCCTTGACCTGAAACTTTGGATCGCTTTGCATCTGATCAACTGGGAAAGACAAGTCTTTGGCAATGTGCAGCGCCTGACGGTTTCAACGCAAGTGGGCATGCAGGAAACAAGGGACGTTTTGAAATTACGGTATTGCATGAGAGAGTTTCTATAAGCACTTTTGACCTCTGAATTGTGCAGCAAGGGCACTTCGTAAATACAATATATTTTGCTGAAATCTGCTTAATATTCTGGCTCTCTTGGAAATATCTTGCCTGATATAGTTCAGCGATGCAATGCATAACGACATATTGAATGCAATGGTGGAAATTTGTCCACTGCGAGTTTTTGACTCATAGGTCTTTCTATAATTTATTTCCATCTCTCTCTCTCTCTCTCTCTCTATATATATATATATATATATATATAGTCGTATCTACAAGTTTCGACACTGCCTCTGTTTTGAAGACAGTAATTTATGTACGAGCATTCAAACCTGGTCAGATTTAAAATAGTCCCCTTGCGCCGCAATACAGCGCTCCCAGCGTTCATGCCAGTTTGCGAATATCTCCTAGACGTCTTTTTTGTGGAAGCTAGTCGAGGACCCTTCTGCAATTTGAGCTCGATTAAAGGGGTACTCAAACAATATTTTCCAGTGTTTCTTTTTTTTTCTTTTTCAAATGAAAGCCCGGTGCCTCTAAACCCCGCAAAATATGCGGTCAAGCCTCACATGCGCTCAATAATTTACCGTATCTTGAGGGCTACAGCCTACACCTGGTGTGTAGTCTTGGCCAATTTGGGATCAAAAATAAAAAAAAAAGATTTTATGGGATAGTGCGCACGCTATATAGTCCGCAGGATTGAACTCTGACCGACATTATGTGTTTTAGCTTGTCTGCAACCAGTAAACAGTAGCTAAGCAAACATTTTATTGCACAACAGCATGGGTAATTTGTAGGACTGCATATATATATATATATATATATATATATATGAGGAAATACTCAAAGCCGCCAAAATCAGTCTCGTCGGGGCTGCCAGAACAAAGCAAATCAAGCACGTCGGATTCGACGAACGGCTCCTCGATGTCTTCATCGCCATGATAATTTTTCTTGCGCTAGCTGGACTACACTTAGCTTGAACAATGCCGCGAACGTGCCAGCATAACTGTGGCTGTGTTTTGCGCATACTATACGAAGTCGCGCAGACTATATGAGGTAACGTATATGAAGTAGCGTATACTATATGAAGTCGCAATTTGGGCATGGGCTCACAAATCCAAGTAGCTGGCCAATCACAGCGGGAGCAGCATTCGCTAGCATAATGTCACGGTGTTCCATATTTTACGGCGTATATTTCATACACCCTAACGGTAGAACGAACTGCCCGTGTGAGTTGGCAATATTTCTCGTATGCAACGACGGCCATTGTGGAGCTGATATTGCTATGTAATTTAGCACGGTAAAAGTTCGCAGACGCAGTCTCGCTTCGTTATCTTCAGGCGCGCCTCCGATCCTAAAATATAAAATCGTGTATAGTATTAACCCATAGATAGTTCGCAGCCCGGCAAAATTTCAACTTTAGAGCTTGTATAGTGAGGAAAATGCGATAATATACAATAGATTTTCTAACGCCAGTTTTTGTTTCATTTCTACTGTGTGGTGACGTCATGAAGCAGCACGTGGTGATGTGAGAGCAGGACATTTCGACATTTTCACACTAGCTCCGGTTCACTCGGTCGTCTGCTACATATATATATATATATATGAACAAGAACAAAGGAAACCGACGGCCCGATTTTTATTAGTCGTGTCATTACAAGCCCGCAAACCATCACACGAATACTGCATAGGGGAATTTATTCGTAGTTGTTAATTTAAATAATGAAAGAGTAAATAAACGGAAATTAACGTGAATGAAATAGTGGCATACGAACCCACGTCTATATATGTATGAATACATAACCTAAGCGACAGCTTTCACGTACGATTTTTTTTAAATGTCTTTCATCTGTTTGTTCTAACATGTAAAGGAAGAGCCCAATATCGGCCGTCACCACAACAGGATGTGCGATACATTGCCTTGAGTGAAGAGTGGGACATTTGCATTTCAAATGTAGCTCTTTATAGTTACAACATTCAGATAGAGATGCCACTTACAAGAATGAAAATTACTGCTGGAAACAAGAATCCGCTGTTTGAATATAAGTAATATATGCTCCACGTTATCTCATTACTGCGCCATTATTGTTGCAAAATACATGAGGCTCGCAATAAATGATACTTTACGCCGTGCTTACTTATTCGTCATCACGTTGCGCAACTTGCGCCACTGCGACAGACTCCAATAGTACGCATTCATTTATTTAACTACGGCGGCTACAAAGATCTACATCTTCGTGGCGTGTGGCTAAAGCTTGTGATGACCGAGCCGTCAGAAAGGTTGTGCAGGCGCGTACCGTATCATCCGCTCAGGCATACTTTCACCGGCGATAAGTCGAAAGGAAAACGCTTATATCGTTTCAGTGTTAGAAGGACATGTTAGTTGTCTTTCGGAATTTTGTATATGTGTCCGTTTGGGGCATTGCAGTGGGTTTTATTCTTTATTAGGTAAGTGTATTAACTAATTAAACTCTATGCGTTTTTAAAAATATTATGCAAGAATCCTTTCTCACTGAAAAAGCATTCTTGCGCTTGAATTATTGATCACTGCTATTATTAGAAGGTGTCCCAGCTAACTTTAGCCCAATGTTTAAAAATATACCGAACCACAAAAAGGAGTCGACCAATTGCATGTTGTTGGCTACTGTATGGAGCAATTCCCGCTATTTTCTTTTGTATCCTGCTTAATTGCATTAATAGTAAAGATTATTTTTATTCAACTGCAAATCTGAATTTCCGGGCAAAACTTCCAATGAGAAAGTCGCAGAGAAACATGTAATTCAGCCGCTTTTAACTCCTTATATTAAGTAATATTTTTTTCTGCGACCTAAAGAAAAACCCATGGAATATATATAAAAAAAAACAATAACGTGACATGCCCACTTGCGCGTCATGATTGCAGTGCTCTCTAGCGTGCTGCATGTGAGCGAACAATGCATTGCGCCTGATGTGCTTGGTCTGCTTCTCGCTATCAGGAACCCCCGCAGGAAAGCACATCACTAGCGTAAATCGCACAGCTATAGCCGCCGCCTTCATCGTCGCCTTGTCACTTTTTAAGCGGCAGCTCACCAGGCTAAATGCGCTGTTCGTTCATACGCGGCCCGCTAGAGAGCCCTGTAATCTTTGCGCGCAAGCCGGCACGTCACATACTTTCTTTAAGTATTTCGCGCACTTTCTTTCGAAAACGATTACGTAACAAGTAGGAGGTTGGAAGCCGCTGAATTAGAATGTTTCCTAGAACGCTGTACAATTGTCTCATTGGAAGTTTTGCCCTGATGTTAATATTTGCGAAGTTGAAAAAAAAAACATATTATTGACTAATTATGCAATTAAGCAGAATAAAAAAATGTGTCAATTGCTCCATAGAATAGCCAACGACATGCGTTTAGTTAAAGTTGAAGACTGGGCGTGTTGACATAGCATACTATGGATGTTTGATTGAACGACATTTTGACGGGACACACAGAAGAGAAACACGCCCAACGGAGCGCTCAGTCGTGCGTGTTTCCAAATGTTGCGCAATCCAATATCTAGTATGCATTTAGTCGCGTCCTCCTAGAGTGCTTCGGTATATTTTTAAACCTTGGCATTTTCTCTCGACATGGCATCGGAAACGGCGCCTTTAACCATCCGAGTTAGCTGCGACACCCTGCAGAACGTTATAAAATACTATGAACTAACGAAATTAAAAACAATGTTTGCAAAATGATGTCGCGATGCAAGGGAAAAAATAAATAAAAGAGAGTGCGTACGGTGTGCGACTGAACATGACAGTTATTATATAGGCATGTTCAGTTAATAGACCGGTTCAGACTGAACTGTCTGTTTTACTCATCCTTTATATTCGGAATACAAAACCAGTACACGCTGGGAATGTTCTCCTTTACACACGAGTATGTTTCGCGCGCCTTTAGTAAGGACGTGTTGACATGAAGATCGAGCAATGACAGTGGCAGGTTACATTAAAAAAATATCTAATTTTATTTTACAAGTACGCGTACAAGTACGCTATGGTATAAATTCAACGACGCCGTTTACACCTCGAATTAAATTAGAGCGCTTTAGCCTTGCACTGCGTTTAAAGCCGACAATGAACTGCTTAAATCTTGGCGGCCGCGCGGCTCATCGCGCGCACACAAAGCCGCGAGATGTTTCGCGACCGACATCTCGTTCCCGTTGCATTTTCTCTCGACATGGCATCGGAAACGGCGCCTTTAACCATCCGTGTTTTACCGACGGTGCAAAACCGCGAAGGAGACAACGCAAAGATAAACCGCCGAGTCAAGTTGGCCCTGACCTCAGCGATTTCAAGAGCGACCTCAAACAATAGCGTCGTGTCAGCGCCGGTCGCGCCGAAGGAACGGGGTCAACGTCGGGCGAGGAGGGCGCGGCGAGGTCTCTGACGGGCGTACGCGACGTACACCACGTGCGTCGCGCGCGTATACTTAGACGCCTCGGGAGCCACCGCTGCCAACCGCTTTGGAGAAGAGTGGCCCACATCTCGGCGAGTTTTTGCGTTGCCGAATGCGATCCGCGTGGAGGCACAACCCAAACGCCCCGCCGCTTTGCCCCATCTCCGCGACCTTTGCTTCCGTGCATGCCAGCTCTTGAAGCCATGCTCCGTGCGCGACAATCACGCCGAGAGAGGCGCGTCACGGCTCCGTCTGTCAGGAAGCGATGAACACTCGGATAGAGACGCAAAAAATAAGTATTAGTAGAAGGAAAGCGCGGTGCCGCAGACGGGGTCGACAAACGAGAGCCCTCTATATGTACCCACGGCGCTTCCACATTCAACAACCGTATACACCTTGACCTTGGTGGCAGCATGCCTCCACTGTGTCTTGCGTAATTCATAATTCCGCGCTTCTCTTTCGCATACAAAGAGAGACAGAGAGACAAGTTTAAAGAAGAAAAAAATACAAATAAATAAGTTGACGCAGGAGGGGGAGGGTGGTAATGGTCGCGCCGGCTCGACGTATTATACAGGCTTCACATATTATAGTTTTTTTTATTTTACTTCTATCCTTTCTCTTTAAGAAAGAAAAAAGTAAAAAAAGAAGTCTCGAAACTTTACTCGAATTACGTCACTACAGATTAATTATCTTCCCTGGCGGTCATCATTTCCAAGAAAAACCTATGCAACTCATCCACTAATTAAAGTATTTAAATAATTGACTTGTTATAGTTTCAAACTTTATGGCACGATTGGATTTTTCAAGGGAATCGTCATAACATCCTAGTTAAAGGTTCCTATACACGGCTGCGCTTGAACGCCGCAGCTGCGTTCGAGCGAGGCCATGAACCAGTAAATAAACCCTCAGTACTTCCGAAGGGTGTGAAAACTCGCTCATACAGCTTCGCTATCCTCGGTGTATTAGTTGTAAAATTGGCATGCCCCTGTGAAAACTTTTCTTGAAAGTAAGATATATTTTTATTAGAGCAGTGGCACCATATTTCACGCGATGTGAAGTTATAAAAGCGCGGGCGCTTTTGGCGGGATTCCTTTCACTCCATGGCTGCAACAAAGTGACTCACGCCAGTGAACGTCGCGCCAAGCTGGCCTCAGCGGAGCGCACTCGTCAATCCACTGCTGGCTGGCGAACGTCGGCAATTGCACGACGAGGTACAACTGCTTCAGAGGGCGCAACGTTGTGAAGTGGACCGTGGGATAGACCTTGAGCGGCGGCGCATGCAGCTTCGGAAGCAGCGGATCGCTATTTCCGATCATGCGCGAAAACGCCAGTACCAGTGAGGTCTTGCCGAAGAGAAAGGTACCGGGGCCTGGATCAGAAGCGCAGGTCACAAATTCCGCCGGCTGACTATAGAGTGGCCAGGACGTGTATATGTTCAGAACTTCTTCGTGAACACGCTGGGGGCTCTTTGAGTTTGTGGGCGATAAACTTGTAGGAATATATATATATATATATATATATATATATATATATAGAGAGAGAGAGAGAGATGGAATAGAATACACAGAAAGAGGGCCCTTAATGTAAACACTGCACACTGCAATGGGAAACAAATACTAACGTATAAGACAGAAGCAATTGCAGAGCATCAAAAATTCCTTCTGTCGCTTTGTGGTGATACAACAAGACATGCGAAGATAAGAACAAAAAACAAAAATGAATGCGAAAAAGGATATCTCTATTATTCGCGAAGATAAGCAACACAACCGGGTCATGCTATTTTTATACGAAACCGACTGCTATTAAAAAAAAACCTTAATTACTAAATGACGCGTGGTACAGGCACACTTGACGTATAAATGAAAAAAAAAATGGACAACAAATTATTATATACAAGAGGGAGCGAAGTTAATATGATAGCACGGATACGTAACAAAGCAGCAACATAACTAACAAATGGAGTATACTAAACATAAGCAAGAAAAACTAAGTTTCAAAAGCTAGCACAAGTGACTTAGAATTGTCTGTCTTTGTTATAATGACATTATAATGCAAACTAAATTTCATTCAAATTACAGTTTATTGTCCGTAAACAGTGTGTGATTTTGGCAGTAAAATATTTTATAAGCAGAAACGTATATAATTAGAATGTGCGATGAATTTTTTCCTGTAATGTACCGATAATTTGGGTTATGTATACTTCGCGGTAAGCAACAATACTGAGATTCTAGGAAATAAGTTTTGCAATAGGTAAAATGTTTAGTAGATGAAAGAGTGGAGCCGAGTGAGCATGATAAGGGCTGTATGTCATGATATGGAGTGCCTGTTTATGGACGTACTCCAGCGGATCTGAATAAGTTTGGTACGTGAGACCCCCCTGATCGATGCAATAGTTGAAGGGACCATAATAGAGTGTAACTAGAGTAGGGAGGCTACAGTAAACTGACGGGCTTTGTAAACTCGAATGCCATGTGGCGTCTTCTTTTTTATTATTGATTCGAAAGCACCAAATGGCCCTTTGAGCGATAAAGCCGGCGTCCGTCGTCTGGACAAGCGAAAAATCGCACCACCATTTCCACTCTCTGCGACGCCTCGACGGAGCAGAGCGGGCGAAAAGGAACACCTGCTGGGACGATAGCGCGCCGGGTGTTGCCTGAGGGGGGAGGGCATCGCCGCGACGCCATGTCACTTTCGCTCTAGAAAGACTGTGTTATCCGCTCGTTCCTTGTGCGAGCAAGCTCTCGCCTGAATTCTAATTGCGCCTCGGTAATTGCTATAAAGAAATCAACGTATAAAACAACTGAATAAATTCGAAAGGAACAACGTTGGCGGTAGTGAGTTTCGAACCTACCCCACGCTCAGAAGCCGAGTGTCATCCACTGGGCTAAACCAGCGCCTCGATCCCAGACAGCGGGCCTGCGCACTCTTCTTTATGACGTCACGCTATACTTGGACCGAAATTCCCATTGCCAATCCCGACATGACGAAAGCGGTGGCGTCAAAATCACCGCGGCTTACTTGGGAGCGTCCCCATTAGATTCTATGGCAGTTGGGCAAGGTATCATGACGTCACGGATCGAAGTGTATCAGCCTTGTACTAGCTGGAAGGCGTTGGCCAAGCGTCTCAACGCGCTCGCTTGCCCGCGAGGAGTTCATATCTCGAAGGACCGCTCCGCAGCGATCAATTGGACAACAATCCTTTGGCATTCACAACTCATAAGAAGTGCTAAGTGTCCTCAGATTTTATTATTATGTGCATTCAAACGCGTATTCTTAGGTTAATAATATAAATTAATAATAAAATAATAATATGCGCACGTGTCAAACTCAACACGTGCGCGAGCAGCAAACCTCTGCGGGTTGCTTTTCCGATTCTCAAGTGTGTGCTGGCCCGTGTGTATACAGTACTTTCATTTTTTTACCATGCCTGCTCTAATTAACATGACGGCCATCGCGATCAAGTGAATTACTTCGCAGACTGAAGACAACAGTGCTGTTGAGGGAAATCGAGAGCATGACGGTATCCTATCGTGATTCATCAGCGTATTTGGATATATATACGTGCAGCGCCTGGGCCGGAATATAAGGTAATCAATCTATTACAATGCATTCGTTTTCGCTCTTCGTCAATGATCCTAGTGGCGCTCCACCTACGTTAATGATCATTGGGATCGGTCGCTTGCGAATGGGGAATTTCTTTAACTGGATTTAATTTCTTTGACGCTTTCGGCCGAGAGTATATAGGGCTGCTCGGGTATGTGTCAGACACATGCTCGACCTAAGATAGCCGTGGGCGTTGGCGCCGTCGGACCTTGCGACGCCGAGTGAAAGCCTTCTTTGTAGAGCTACGAATCGGCGAGTACTAGGGTTTTTTACGAATCTTTGTGACTATTGCTTAATGCTACGCTTAACGGTACGGAAAACCAAGCGCTCGGATCCTAACATTTCAGATCGGTTCCAATACCATTATTGTTTTGTGTAAAATGTTGTGTCTTTTGTAGAATATTGCCAGTATTGCTCGTGAATACCTACTTAAAACGTACAAATCGCTTTAATAAATAAATAAATATTACAAACAATAAATGCTTTGTCGATGGTGTATCTGTCATTTCTGTATTAAGCAAGAGTAAAGCTTGTAAAGAGAAGAAAAAGCAAAACACGAGGAAGAGCCTAATAAAATATTAACGGTGCAGGAATGGATATAAAGATCCGCGTTTTATATCCCTTCCTATGATGTCCACTTAATACGTTCTACGCCGTCCACCTGAAAGGATGAAGAGCTTGGTAAATTATGCAATATAAAAATACGCCTTTGAGACGCATTTCTGTATCCGTCTAATTTGTCGCATAGACTCCACTCCATCTGTATATTAGGTAAATTATGTTTATTCTTTCAAAATCACCTTTCAAGACAGAATTTTTCTGGCACCATCTAAACAGGATTCTAGAACTTCTTGGGATCGTCTGGCCTACCGGACATTAGCAGAGATGTATGACTGATTTGCACCGCTACATGGACTGAACACATTTTTAGAGCACTCCTAAAACGTTTATTTCTTCTTGGTGAATCGGCGCAGGAGCAGTCTTGTATCTCTTTTGTACTAGTGGGTATACTTATTAGCAGGTCTGTGTGCTTTAGACAGACCTATGAGCCGACAAAGTGTTATGGAGGTATTCTTCGTGATTTATCGTTTTATAACGAAGAAAAGATATGGGCTGATTGGCACTACTGAGTGGGTCAAAATGTCATCCTATATATATGAGACAGTTTGTTTGAGCTCGTTTTTTTTTTGCATTATACTCGCAGTGTAGTGGTGGTTGTGGACCAAGTTGTTTTTTTTTTTTCATTGTTCAGCGATGGAGAAGCTAATGCGGAGGAGTTGGCCTGAGGACAACAGTATGAGGTAAATGACCACAATCGTCATCGTCAGCATAACGCTATGGATGGACGGATAGACACGACAGGCCCAGTTTAAAGCACTGAGCATCTGTCACAGTAAAAAAGAAATAAAAAGCTCTGATTGCTGAATACAATAAGGGCTGTTTATTATTTATTTATTTATTTATTTATTTATTTATTTGCAAGAATACAAGCCCGTAAAGGGCGCATTCGGTAGCAAAAATATTAAACAATAGCAGCGAAAATGGACAGTCAAAATGGAATGGTTATATAATGCTAAACAACCAAACAAAAATACAATGAAAACAGGAAACAAACACTGAACATTCATAAACGCCCTTTAAAAATAAATAAATACTATGGCTTGATACAAATGATTTTTAAAGGTTACAAGTTAAGATTTAATTTGCGCAGTACACTCAGTGCTACTTAGCTACTTAATATTGTCAGGGGTGAACTGTTCCATTCAGAGACGGTTTGAGGGACAATGAATATTTAAGAGAAATGGTTTTGGTGCTGAAAGAAGTTAATAATTCAACGTGCCGATGCCTTGTTAGCCACGATCTCAGTCGCGTTAGATTTGGTTCAGGGCAAAATGACAATTTATAATGTTTAAGTGAACAAAAAAAAAATTTTAGTCTTCAATTCTTTTTCCGGAGTTGTATTGCTGGGATATCATGTTCTTTCACTAAGTTAGTTCTAGAGTCAGTTCTACGATACCTGGAAAAGATGACGCGAACGGGCGTATGTTGGACTCTGGCCAGTGCCTCAATGGCACTCTTGTAGTTAAGGTGTTTTCACAGATGATCTGTTGAGAAAACAAATAAAGAAATAAAGAAAGAAATCGACGTTTACAAAATTCAGTACCTCTTTTTCCACGGACAACAGGAAGTGCAGACAGGCAAGCAGCTTGTCAGTGTGACGCAATCGAAAGCTTGTTGCATCATGGGCGTTTCCGACGCTTAATTATAACAAGCAAGTCTAAATCCGTAAAAAAAGAGAGAGGCGCTTGCCTCAAAGGGAGAGTCCGTAAACGACGACCGCTTGGCCTGCGTGGTGAGAAAGGAGGAACGGGGCTAAGTATGTCAATAGCAACATAAAAGCAACATTTGCGCCCTTGAGGTCAAGTGCACTAGCTTACGCACTGCATTACTGCAAACTGCAGCATGCACAAGGACGACAGACACACAAACAACCGCGTTTGCTTTTCTTTGTCTGTGTATCTCGTCCTTGTACGCACTGCAGCTAGTTTAGGGATGAATCAGTGCCAACTCGCCCAGCTTTCAGTCCTACTTCGCGCTGGGTGTGACACTATTAACGATCTGATCAGAAGCGCAAGCAACTTGATACATGTCAGAAGGTCACGGTGGGCACCTATCGCGAGCATGATTTTAGTGCACTTTCCTTGTTGCATCCACTCCAACCGAGAACCAACAAACGTCCGCCATCGTGCGCCAAGGAAGCGCGGCTCACATTCTGGCGACGGCGTCACCGTTACCATTGCTATATCGAACAAGCTTGGTCATGTGCCGTAACGAGCCTACGAATGGCCGCAACGTACGACCATAATATTTTTTTTTTTTGGCTTCCCTATTAAGACCACTACCCACAGATCACGTGCAACGGGTAAGCGACAGCTGCACACAGCGCGACCCTCATCCTTATTTCGCGCTCTGCAGCATCATGGCCTTATCTACGCCGTACTCCAAAATCCGACCATTGGACACGATCGCGTGCACCCTTATGCCGAACCGCTCTGACCGCGGCCGTCTTAATCCCTATCTGCACCAATCTACACGGAAATTTACCTCCTGTGCACAAATGCGCATAGTTTACATAGTTTTGCCTGGTACTTGTATTTTGTACTTTGTCTATGACTTCCCCAGTTCATGTGTAGTGTTCCTACCTCCGTGGTTTCTAGCCTATCCCTTAACCAACAAAGTGATCATCACCAAGGTTACTAACGTATTCTTTGCCGCACCAATGCGCTTAAGGGGAACCCCTGTAGAGCTACCGCTACTGGTGTAACAACGAGGTATAAATAGCCCTACACACTGATGAAACGCGCTTGGCGCCTGACTAGAGCAGCCGCCATCTTCGTTATTACTCAGCCTTGGGCATTACGCAATGTCCATAGCCGGGACCTATGTCGCAATAAACGTAGCGGCTCATGGCTCATCAGCTGCCGCAAAGGAAATCAGTGAGAGCTTGATAACTTCATTTTCAAAGCTAGTCAGTTATTCTGATAAGCATATTAATCAAGCCTGCTCACACCTTTCCGCTTCTGGACCTCATTAGCAAAAATATCTAAGCGACTCCTTTGCAGCGCGGAGCGAACTCATCCGATAACATTTAAGCAATCCCAGCACTATAACAGCTAGCCCATTGCTGTTGTTGATTATCTCAGATTTCAACAGGTGTCCCGTGTCGTTTTTGTTTTCTTTTAATTCGCTTAGCCTTTCATTCGCAATCATCGTCGTTGGAACAATTGAGTGAGGATAAGGTGTGGATTTTCGTTTTCTAGCACTCCCATTTCTTTATAACTGCTCTACGTAGGGCAGTTATTAAGGAATGCGAGTGCTAGAAAACGAAAATAAGCATTACAGTGGTCGGTATTTACATCTTTATTTATGCATGCGTAGGTTTTCCAAGTTTTCCTGCGGAATGCTTCACAAGCACATACACTCACCCGTTTCAATTTACGAAGTGTTAACGCCACTGTGCATCTGTCGATGGAAAGAGAACGTTGTTCTTTCTATCGAACATCACAGAAAATAAAAGGGCTACATTGCAGAATTTTCGGCCCGAAATACAACCATGCGTAAACCACAAGAAATGATGAATGCAAATCAGTGCGACGATTCCTACCATAAGTGAAACGCGTACATTGCTTTGAAACGTAGTGAAACATTTCCGACTCACCTAAGCACACCACTACCTCCTTAATTCAGGCACAAATAAAATATGCCACAAATGGCGGTCTTAGCTCTAGATATCCGTAAAAAACAAAAGAGAGAGCTTGTATACCAAGTATGAACAAGCAATTGCGTGCGATGGTGTGTTGAGGCTTCGGGGATGCTGGCGCATTTTGCGTTGACGCATTTTGCGCATTTTGCGTTCGGGGATGGTGGCGCATTTTGCGCATTCGAATTCGGTGTGTACACTAGTAGAAAACAAGATCATCATCAGCCATAAAAATGAACGTGCGTCGTTATAATACTGTACGTTCAAATGGCCAATAACAGTGATTCCTGTACATTAACGAAATTTGTTCATTAAAAAGAGGATGACACTGATTCGTTTTTCTTTATTATGTTTTTTTAGCAAGCGACAAAAAAGTCAAAAGGTAACCTGTGGCCAAGAAGACTAACCCTAATCAGAAACATAGGTATCTATTATTTTAGAAACTTCAATTACTCGCAGGATCAAGAACACCACGTCTCAACGCACAAAACCTCTTCGCGGAGTTCGCTAAACGCCGCGCTCCAGCCTTTGACTATGGTCAAAACCTCCCGGGCCGCGACAGACAGCCGTCATGTTGCCGGGCCCATCGGCAGCCTGGCGAGAATGCCAAGCTTGGACAAAGGTAAACGGGAACTTAAAATCGCTCTTTTCGCCATACGCCCTCAGATTTAGGGCATTTTTTTTCTATCTGTCTTTCTCATTTCTCTTTTTCATTCTTGCATTACTTACTGCCGACGCTGTTTCGCAATGTCCCTGTTATGCCTCAAGGGCATGTGCGTCACTCTCTGCATCTGTACTTACGAGTGCTACGCCATCGTTTTACCCTGCTAGTGCCCTAGAGACTTAAGCTTGCAGTGGGCCTTTCTTCTTTTTGTGTACATAATTACTTCAAAGATAGTAAACTGGCCACATAACTTCATTTGGTATTTATCTTTTGTGCGCCTCTATAGTATTATAGAAATTTCACTGTTACTGTAAAGTTGTGGCATTTTCTTATATTCGACTATTTCCTTCTCATGAGATCATTATTTATTTATTTATTTATTTATTTATTTATTTATTTATTTATTTATTTATTTATTTATTTATTTATTTATTTATTTATTTATTTACAAACCCTCAGTCGCCGAGACATTATAGAGGGGAGTGCAGTAATAACAAAACGATACATTACTAAACTATGCGACAAGAAAGAACATGTTAAATGAAAAAAAATTCTGTAGCTGTTCCCGCACAGCTGTACGAACAGCGTGTTGTTTACAGGGACAAGGGAAGGGGGAGGGGAAGGGTCATTAACGACAGTATAGAACTAAGTGAGTAAGCGCACTAATGTCTGAGCGAACAAAAACAATTATCTGTTGATCGTGCACGCAAATTTCTGCACAAAATGCATAGCACGCATAATCCAGACATACAGTTTGTAATGTCTAGAAATTAATGTCAGAAGAATGCGGATATTTACCTCTCGAAAACAGCAAGCGGGCTTTCCAACATCATCATTTGTAAACAACGGTATAGTTGATTTTTTTTTCTCCCAAAGTTCAGTGCTGGTATTCCATTGGTATGAACCTTGCGGACGAGATATAAAGAAAAACTATTTTTAGGCACTCTTCGATTTCTGATAAAAACTAGCTGAGGCTGCTGGGTGCTACAGGAACAGGGAAAGTTTGAAGTTTGAAATTTATTTGTAGCGCAAAAGAAAACAGGCATACATTTTCAGCAGTGCATAAGGACGGTCCCAAAGTAGAACTGTCCGGGGGACCTCTTGTATCACAATACATAACAAGGCACTGGTATAAACAGCAGCAGGATGCATCCAACAAGTGATTACACAGAAGAATGTCATATCCACACAAAATCACAAGATAAAAAATAAGATAAAGAACTGTGCTAACAAAAACGATGCAAGTAAGTAGACGCAAAGAGACGTGCAAGTAGAACGGGGTCGACGATGGCCTCAGTCCTTGCAACTATTAACCCTTTTCGCGGCGATCCCCTCGGCACTGCCATGTTTTATCACGTGGTGTCGCCGCCATTGCTTGCCTCAGCTGCCCCCGTTGCCTCATTGTTTACAGTGGATGTACATGACGCCCGGTGCGGCTCAGGAAACCTCTGTTTTGAGAGATATCGTAGACGCTGACTGGGTGGTCGACACAAAGCTTTGGCCACAGCTTCAGAGGACATGTAAAAGCACTTTCTAAGCTCATTAAGTTTTGTCTAAACGGCGCGAGCAGCGTATATGGTGCTTGTTCTAAAAATGTCGCAGTTTCGCCCGAAAGGCGAAGCATCAATTGCGATAGCAAATTGGTAGAGAGCTATTCTGAGTAGGGATAGTAGAGTAGTTTTATCGGCCGCATAAACTTGGACACATTCGCTTTCTAACTGAATTGTCAAGCGTGGTGTCATCGCGCACAAGCAAACATGAATAGATCACACTGAATGACAGTAGACAACGACTGTCAAAACGCTGGCGCGGCCGCTGCAGCGGGCGAAGAATCGTGCGGTCTATCGCTTCAACGGAAACTGAGCGGCGAATGGACAGCGCATGGAGTCACGGCCGGGCTCGACTGGCGCGCGCGCTCGCTCGCTTCTTAAGAAGCGAGTGCGCGCGCCAGTCGAGCCCGGCCATGGTGGAGATAAAGAGACGGTGCGGGCGACGGCTACCACAGCCAGTGCAAGCGTATTTGATGGCAGAGTAGAAGCTGCTCCCCCCGTCCCTCCCGCGCTGCCTCCCCGCTTTTTTTTTTTTTTTTTTTTTTTACTTTCGCGTGGGAGATTGCGTTGCCAGTTCTCCTTGCGCTGGGTTGCAAGATAAGCATTTGGTGCCGTAGCACAGCGTCGCCCCGCCTCCCTCCACCCCATACCCCCACGGCCTTTTGGGCGACAATCGCGTTTGCTTTCCGCCGTGCGTTGGCTCTCCGTGATAGCGCGCGTCCCCCGCGCGCTTTTACTCGTACGGCGCGCGGCGACGATTTTATCGCCCTTGGACGGAACCTGACGGCGACGGCGACGACGACGCCGACGGCAGAAATCCCGTTGAAGTGTCCATATAATTGCTATCGCAATAAAACGAGGCTAAAAATGTATTCCAAGCTAACCAAGCTTTCCGCTTATGAATTGAATCAGGATCAGTGTGTTTTGCTCTTCGTTCTTTATTTGGCAAATACTTAGAAGCAGCCACTTGTCACGTTTCTGACTCAGTGAAGTTCGTCGGTGCCGGTCACTATCCGATTATTTTCTGCCTAATCGCTCGCGGGTGTGCTCAGTTGCAATAGATTTGTTCTTGCTGCACACAAGGCGTGGAACGTAGCTGTTTTGTTCTTTGTAATAGCTTGTAGCAAATATGTAGTATCGCTAGTAACTCGCTTACTCCTGTGGACCGTCACGAAACATTCAGCTTCGACCATTCGTGTGCTGTCGGTGTAGTCGCTGTCACCCATGCTTTGGCGCATTGATTGAAGTGCGCTCCCATTCGCATATTCTTAACACGTTGGCGATGGAGTGTGCGCAAGTTTGCGTGCGAGTTGGGGTGTGTAGATAACGTGCACGAAACTTACCATGCCATGAAGCGGCGCTACTCCCTTTGTCAATGTTTAACGAGCGGTACTCACTCTTACCGACGTTCCGGGGTTGAAGTCTTTTCTTTGGAGGTTAGCGATACAAATGACGCTAGCGGATAAGTGATTTATTTTTATCCACGAGGAAAGTTGTACATTGAGAAGGGCCGGCAACAGAGGATGTCCGTATGTAGCAACGGTCTGTGAACTTGGTCACCCATATTCATTCTATGCCTTAATATGCCAGTCACTATTTTTGCAGCGAACTACTACACACGTCTTCAATGTACCGCTCCACAATTTGCAGCATGAGGGGAGCACAGTACTTGAGCGAAAACCCATGCAGTTGCCTTTCCGACAGCTGATGGCACAGAAACAGTGCAGAAGCAGTGATGATTTCGTATTCGTGCGCTTTCGCTGAGGCAACGTATGGCGCGCCGCCGAAAGCGCCATCTCGTTTCTCTAGAACAAACTGCTCCGCGAAAAGGGTCAGTAGCACGCTCACGGCGTTTCTATTTTGTTTGGAAGGCCCTATAGTGACCTCCTGACGCCATGAGTGCATTCATATTATAAAAGTGCGAATTGCCATGAGCGAAGGAGAGCATATATATAGGCTGGCGCAACGCTGCATAAAATAGTGTCAATATACGCCACTGACATGGCAAGCCGCGTGTGCGGGAGCGTAACGTCGGGTTCCCAATCTGAAGATGGTCGCCAGGGTAACGCCCGAACTTTGCTGCCATGCATGATGAGATGAAGGGAATTATTATTATTATTATTATCATCATTATTATTATTATTATTATTATTATTATTATTATTATTATTATTATTATTATTATTATTATTATTATTATTATTATTATTATTATTGGGTATGTACACATATACACACAAAGGAAACAGGGAGGGAGCAAGCTGACAACTGCCACCGAGAGGGGCACAACGCCTGCCTACTCTTTCAGGAGGAGGGAATAGAGGAAATGAAAATATGAGGAAAGAAAAGAGGAAATAAAGAAATGACGTAAACACAGACAGAACAAACCAAAAACACGAATAATGTCTACAAACGGGAGCCCAACTCAGTATCCTACAGAAATGTTTGCAGGGCTCGATGGGCCTGGTCACGTCGAGCAGCGCACCCCCTTGGAAACAGGCAATCGTCAAGGGTCGCACATTGCAGTCCAATAAGTCTGTATTCCTTAATTAGCAATGCGCGCTGCGCAACGAATGCGGGACACTCTAAAACGACATGCTCAAGTGTCTCACAGGGGCCACAAAACGTGAGAGTCTACAATACCAATTACTTCACGTGAAGAGGACATACTGGACAGAAATTGCTACGTGTTCGGCCTGAAGAGGGCAAGCTAGCAACCACCAGGTTGGATCATGACGTTGTTTTTGTTTCATCCTAATACCAGACTTTTTAGGAGACCTAGCCATAAACCCATTTTGTGTTTAAAAAATTAAAAAGTGCAAATGCAAAAATCCGCGAGTACCAAATTCCGTAATAGCAGGAATGCGTCTGGAGTGCTTGACAACATAACATGACGCCATAAGTTTCCACATACTTATGAAAAACATCTATAACTGTGTTTGCTGAGCCCTAGCTGTTCAATTCACCAGTCTGCGTTTCAATACCCGAATAACTTAATGGAATTCACATTACCTAGCATGCCAATTTGGTGCGTAAAAAAACCACTGACATTATAAGTGCTGAACAGCTAGCACCCACTTCACCCGCTTCGTCTCTCTCTCTCTCTCTCTGAACATCTTTCAGTGAGCTGGTCATTTTTAGTCTGAGAGCGTTATGAGCTTTCAAATCTGAGGTAGGCGAGTCTGAGCCAGCGAGTGTGAGTGTGAACGTGATTCCATAAATCTGAGTGAGTTGGAGTGAGTCTGTGGGGGCCTTTGAGTCTCAATTAGTTTTAATATTCGTTAGTCCGTGTGATTTTGTTGAGATAGAAAACACTTTACTAAGAAGTAAAATATGCTGTTGGTGTCCAACTCTCAGTCCAGAACTTTGTTGGTGGTGTCCTGAGGCGCTGCTCCGAAGAACTCTGCCAGGCACCACTGGTCCTCGTGACCGGTAGCTTGAACCAGCCACCTACCGAGTTTGGTGAGTTTTTTCAGCTTGAGTGAACCCTGCTGAGTGATTTTGGTGAGTATGGGTATAAAGTAGTCATAAGAGAACGAAGAAATAAGCATAATTTAGCTACTCCCTTCGGGCACTCAACCTATTTACTGCGATGGCAGGATGCTGTCCATAGCGGACAAAACCATCGTCGTCTTCGCCTGCTGCAGTATCATTGCCTGATGTGGCCTCCGAAATGCATGCGCCGACGCCTCACTGCATGGCTTATGAAATCCCAAACAAATTGCCACGCTCAAAAGCGGTGCGATGCCGCAGTGGCCAGGGTGTCCGGCTCCCTACGGCTCGTTGCCGCAGCGGAATGGGTTCGATCTCTGGTGGTGGGCAAAGTTTCGTTTTGTTCGCCATACAGAGACGGCTAAGTTGAGGATCACGAGGTGGATGAAGTCCAATATTCGACAGAGGGGCCTCTCCTCTGTTCATTCTAAAGGGCTAGAAATTGACGCTATACGTCCGGTCCCTTCGTTAAAAACTGGTTTTATGGTGGTCGGTACAACGTTTATTTCTTACCCTTAAGAATTGCAAAATTTTCTGCAGGGTTGTCTACACAAAAAGTTTTTTGAGTGGTAGTAACTTGTCGAGATAGGAATTTTATAAGCCGTTAATTATTTTTTACAAGCTGTTTACTAATTTCAACAAATGAGACTAAGTAAGTGCTATTTTTACTGCGGTAAAACTTAGCAAGTGCTGCCTTTGTCATGCCCGTGGTTTAACATACTGTGTATAGTGGCTGTCCTAGTGCGACATTCAGATGAACTGCACGTTTTTTTTTTTTTCATTATGGTGGATTAACAGTTATGTGTTACTTCGTGGTGCACATGTGTACAGATTGTGTTACACCAATTTATGTTGATAACTTTGTTTCATTTACCCAAATACATAAATGCTCTCCTGTAAACCTGCATGTGCTCCGATGATTACGGCTATATATGCACAAGAAAGTCGTAATTGGTCATTGTATTGTGGCGGTGCTTGGTTCTCCTTTTCGTTTGGCCGTTTCTATGCAACGTATTTAGCCGGAACCACCTATCAAATTTTATTTTCGTTTACCTGGGTAGTAAATGCTACTAAATGCGTCGTAACTACCTCCGGTTACTTGAAATTTGTGACAATCCGTTACTGTATATAGTTTCTGTTTAGAAACTTAACCGACCTTTTTTCTAAGAGTGCCAAGACGGCAACCGTTACGATAACAATGGCCACTATATGGTGCAACGGGAAGGGCGGACGGAAAGCCAAATTTGCATTGCAAGGGAGCCCACTGAGCGAAGACCTTTCTTCTGATAGCAATTATATTTGCACAAGAGGCACGTGAAAAGCACGCCAAAGACAAACACATAACATCAGTTGTAGACTTATACACCTAGTATTTGAAGGAAACTATTCTCGTGTGTGAAGGACAAACTTCTAATTCCTTGCATTTCGCCCCCCAGACCGTGACACCGATGACGTCACTGAGACGACACCGATTTTGTTGTATTTCTGCATAGTTCCGACGTTTTCGCGCAGTAAGAATTTCCAAAAGCCGTAAACATGAGTCTGCTTCGTTTCAGAATGCAATACAATCCTCCTCTATTCAGCAGACGTTCTCGAAACCCAAAACGTGCACGAAAACGCGGTGCCGGAGCTTCAAGCTGGTGCCGCCACCCATCTTTTATTCGTGGGTCCTTTTGGGTTTACATATTCTTAGCTCACCGTCCTTATCCCATTTACTAGTGATGCATACTCTCTACGAAACCGCTTGGTTACGCAGGGTACACGTGGCGGAACCCAGACCGACCGAAGTACCCAAGCTGCCTTGATGAAAGGGGTGTGCTTCTTGTGAAGCACCTTCAATTTTCAGAGGAGTCTGTTGTAGCCTGGAAGTAAAGTTCCCGTCTTTTTTTTTTGCATTTCTAAGAGACACTGGCTTGCTGGACCCTTTTCAAGACTAGGTTATACTCATAAAAGTGTTCAATAAGCACTGCATTAAGAGCGTATGTGGTAACACACCCCAGTGACTTGGCAAGAGACGTTCAGACAATTGCCGGCCTTGATCGACAAACTAAACCCGCCAATTATACTTACGTTGTGCAATCCGTAGGCGGAGAAGGCGTAGCATTTATAATGCAAAATTTGGTTGAAAACGATCACTTTGCAAAGTCACAAAGACGTTTGAATCCAGAAGTACGAAGCTTATAGGCAAATACACGCGCTAACCATCATTCCCGTGCTGCTGAACTGCCATGATTGACAGCTCCGATTGTGCGAGTTCCCCCTGTGGTATTTCGTGTACGTGCAGCCCCCGCGTGGGCTGTGCCGACAGACGGTGACGGCTTTCATGATTAAGTGTGGTTGCTCTAAAGGCATGTGCGAAAGTAAAGGATTCTGCGTCGCTTCTTGCGTAACTTAGTATGAAAATTGACACGATGTGTCGCGACAGCCGTCACTTCTGACCATTAATAGTAGCATGACGAAACGATGACATAAACACTGGGCAAAAAATCGAAGCGTTCCTTCTTGCCTTTCCTTCATGTTGCACGTGTCGCCTTCAGCTGTCACGCACAGCAGGGTACGAATCGCGCTTTCTCTGAAACTCAACGTCAGACGAGGAAACAATATGTGCCAATGTGTAGTAAGTCGCCAAAGGAAGAAAAACGCGTTCGAAAACAAGACGTCCTCATCGCAACCTTACCCGCCATCGAGGAAGGAATCGCGCTTTATTTACTTGTCTGACGCAAATTATAAGGGCGGCCAGATTGTGAGGCACCTATGCCACTATTTTTTACTCAGAGATGACGCAATAATGCGTGTGCCGGATCGCTTTGCTGTGCAGCACTGAAGCACCTCTGCCACGCAACTGCACGCTCAGCTTCCGGATCTGCCTTTTACAGGTGGCGTTTTCTACGATGTCGAATGGCTTCTCAGGGCTACAGCTTGCGTTGTGCCATTCGTTGGAGATATGCGATCTTATTGTTGTTGTTGTTGTTGTTGTTGTTGTTGTTGTTGTTGTTGTTGTTGTTGTTGTTGTTGTTCTTGTTGTTGTTGTTGTTGTGGCATCTCTGAGCCTTGGTTTCACCTATAGTACTCGTATTGTTATAGGACTGCGCTGTGTATCCTAGGCCGGTGGCTTGCCTTTTACAATGAAGCTGTTAGCCTCTAGTTGGTCGTGATTTTCCGTGTTAGCATGCGTGGTGCTCACACAAAAATGTGGGTCGATCCCGGAGACAGTGAAGCGGGAAACGCCCAGTGTGCTCCAAGAGGCAGCACATGACGTCATCAGGTGAAATCATCACTTGACGAAGACGTCATCACGTGACGTCACGTTTGGTGTGATGACGTCATCACATGCCTTCATCGGGTGATATCGTGACGTGAAAGTGCCGTTATCACGTAGCGTAACGTTGGACGTGATGATTTCATCCCGCGACCTTTGGTGTGATGACCTCTCACGCGACGTTTGAGGTGATGACGTAATCACGCTTCGTCATGATGGGCCGATCCCGGAGGCAGTGCAAAAACCGGGAAGCGCACAGTGTTCTCCTTCTACAAGAGACATCGCATGACGTCATATCAGGTGAGATCATCACTTGAAGATGACGTCATCGCGTGACGTCCCGCTTGACGTGCTGATGTCATCACATGACGTCATCAGGAGATATCGTGACGTGACGATGCCGCTATCACGAAACGTAACGTTTTATGTGATGCCGTCATCACGCGACGTTTTAGGTGATGACGTAATCACGTTTCGTCATCATGTCGAACATGACGTCACCAATTGGTCACATGGGTTTTGGTGCCATCGGATGTTAACGCCGGATCGTTCGCTTTATGGGCCATATAATGATTTCGTATTTATAGAGAATGCTCCCCTCAGCAGTTGTAGTGGCGATTTCCCACAGCTTCACTGGACATCCACTTTCGCAGGGCCGGGATAGCGAGATAGTGAGTCATAGCGAATCGAATTGGAACATTGAATCGAATGCCCAATATTTTTCTCATTTCTAAACAAAGTCACGTAATAGTTTGAGAGGAGTCTGATCGGTTAAAAAATATTATTTAATACGCGCATGCAACGCTGTTCACAACTACACCTCCGGTCAGTTGAAAAGCTTGTAAATGATAAATAGCTGCTTTCAGTTATCTTGTGTATTGAAAATGACAACGTAATTAAACAAGGAACCAACACGCGTCACCACGCAGATGCACGCAGGGAGCTGTATTCGTTGAAGGCAGTAGGGGTGATACTAGAGCACTGGACTGGACTGGACTGGACAAACTTTATTTGGGTCCTGCAGGACGCGCTTATGGCGTACATTGATTTAATGTAATCCAAACAAAGTGATACTGTTCATTAATAATCTGCTGTGTCTAAAAAGAAAACAGGTTTGTATATGCTGCCCGAAAGTGGCGCATTCTTATTGAATAACAGCAAATTGTTGAGCAGAAAAAGTTGCCTGCAGCGCGCGTTCGCTGAGTAACTGATCAATCTGCGTAACCGCAGCTCATCAGCAGCGATATCATTAGAAAAATTGTCCACGTGCGTCGGTGTTTGTCTCCCGAGACGCTCATAAGTGTGGTCCCTTATACTTGAACTGAAACGAATATTCGACATAATCTAACAGTGAATTCTCGAACCGAATTAGAATCGAATAGCAAAAAGCATTCGATACGAATTCGAAATTGTAAATACTCGAACAGCCCTAAATAATACTAATAAGAAAATAAACATGTAATACTCATTAGGATAAAAAGGATTACCTTCCTCCCCATTGTTCGCTTTTCGACGTGTAGGTAGCGTCTGATTTCTTTCTTCCTATTTTTGTATTAGTTTTTTCTTACTTACACGTTAATCCCATATGTAACTATGTATTATACTTTGTCGTCTCTTTCAGTAGGGTGGCGGTGTTTAATCGTACCGAGTTGACTGAGCCTACGAAAGTGATCCTACGATCGCATTTTACGTTAAACAGACTGAAAAGCCAAAGTTGACGTTCGAGAGCAAAGAGGTCCCACCAAAACATATGGAGCAAATCAAACCTTACAAAATAAAAGCCAAAATACATAACAAAGTTTATTTTAAGATAAAGCGGGGGGTATAGCAAGCAAGAAACGCTGCAATTAATGCAAAAGATACCGAAAAAATAATTGATATATGTAACACTGAGCACTAGATGTAGCCATGAAACGGGCGATTGCACGCGCAGCCATGTGTGACAAAAAAAAAAAGTGAAAGAATGAAGGGTGTAGTAGTGCTGCGTGAGGCACGCCTTCAATGAATAATTTACCAAAACAAAACTTCCCACCAGTGCTGGGCCAATGTTATTTTTATCAGTGGCGGCCATACTTTTGCGCTTAGAGTTTATACAGGAGAGGATGTGCTTAACGTGACAATAATACGTCACTTCATTTTGTACCCGCCGCCAGGCGCTGCCACCCAGCCTTTAGTGCACCAGCCTTTAGGATGTACAATTAAAATTCAGACGGCTTTATTTGCAGCTACGAACGATGTTCCTGTGTGTAAAAATGGGGAAATTGACGTTGAATATTTAAATCGCGGCACTTCCCATAAGGGGGATAAGCCAAGCAGTTCAGAAGTCGCAACAAAATTACAAAATCAACAAAATTAGAAAATCAGTGATAATTAAAAAAGTGGGCCGGAATCCCGAGGGAACATCAACCAGCTCGTTCGCGATCTTTCTCGCTGACCAGCCTTCTGAAAATCCCTTCGCGCCCCTGCCATGCCACCGTAAAAATGAAAGAGCTCCGAGATCGCATTCAGCACGAAATCTCAGAGGTCACGCTTGATTCTAAAAGTGACGCGTGCCCCGAAGCTAGAGGAGCTGCCGTATGTTCTAGATTTGCAATTCCAGGGTACCTTTACTGGTACACAGTTGCACGTGTTATGGTTGTAAGGCCAACACATGACAAAGCATTGCAGAGAAGCAGGTGAAACACAGTTTGCGTTAATGAGTTTAAACGTAAAGGCACCGACAAACCATCCGGAATGTGTCGTGAGATTATTGTGCTGATGGAAAGAGAGTGACTCGCAATGGTAGGAAAGAGGATATTTTTATCCGTTAAATATAAAATTATAATTTTAAGTCAGCACTGAAACTCGCGCGAAAATTATTCGGGGCGACTCTGCGGTGAAACGTGTCATGACGCCCTTGAAAACCCTTGTCCAATTCTAAATGAATGTATAGGCAGGCCTCTGATCGTTTCAGATGCCATATCCATAAATTCGCAAATAAATTTATATCCTATTATTGCAAATTATTTATATTGACCTGTGTATTTGTAATGTGCACATACACTTCTTGAAAGGTGGCGCTGCCTGCGCTCAAGAAAGCGGAGCCATTCATTGGCGGACCGCCGCCGCGGTTCCTCTGAGTAATGGAAACAGATCTCGAAGGTTCTGCTTTTGCACGAAAAGTGATTGCGGACTCGGAAACACGTCATGGTTGCCATGTTTTAGACTAGCTTTATTTCGCCGCAACGAAGTTCTGCAAAAAAAGAAAAATGTCCGTGACATCTCTACATTAATAAAAAGCTGTTGCGCTGTTTTATGGCCGCTATTGCAGCGTTTGATAAAACAGTCATTCTGTTGCCTAATCTAACGTTTCTGTCGCGTGTGGTCACCATCGATATCAATTATCACTGTTGCCGGCGTCCGTACACACTAAGTAGAAGAGATATTACAGATCAAAAAATTACGTTTAAAAGATATCGAGACCTATCCCGAATGAACTGATGTGGGTATATTTACTTCAGATAGTAGGCTTTTCTTCGCTCCAAGAAAAGAGGAGTGCTTGAAAATCTGTGGTCGGTTCCATTAAACGTTATGGTCAACTTGTTCTGCATTTAAGACTCCTTAAAACGGTACGGCATTCGTGATGAACAAATGGCAATGCCTCACATAAACATTTGATACATTTAGTTGCATACATTTCAATAATCAACGAAGCTACGGATGATTCCTTGGTGGTCTAGCAGTAACAGCGTGGCAGTCATAAAACAGCGAGAGAGTAACAAAGCTATATCAGTCTTTTTGATACTATCGTGAAATTCGATTCATGAATTACGACTAACGAGTCCAATAACCATCACGAAACCTTCTCTGGCATTAACTGAGTGAATTCTTTTTCACTGCTGGTCTAAATTTTTGCAGCGGCGTAATTTTGTCACGAGTCGCCGCTGCCGAAAATTTAAACCAGCAGCGAAGTAGAGTACGCTTGGTTGGAGGCAATATTAGTAGCGAGAGTTAATACTAACTCTCGCTTTTGTCTGGTTGAACTTTGCGCCAACGGGTGGCACCACCTGCCAAGCCGCTCACCTTAACGCATCCCACCCATCCGGCAAGAAACCAGTCCGTCTGCGTTTACCGGAATGCCGGACAAGCTAAAGCTCTGCATAAACTGCTTCTACGGTACAAAAAGTTTGCGCCAGGAGTAAAAGAGAACTCACTAAGACAACCTCGCGGAGGGCTCGCTAACCAGACCTTTATTGCATCTCCCCAGTGGAAGGCGCTGCTTCAGCGCACGTCTGCTGCGGCATGTGTTTCTATGTGATAAAGCCTCATAGCGTTGTCCTGGCATTTCCACGAGTTGTTTGTAGAGGTCGCCTACTGGAGCTTGAGGTATCTCTTCTTGTCATGGGGTCCGCACCGCATGGAGAACATATGTGAGGTTTGTGCAGATATAAATAAAAAGGTCACGGGGCTTTTTATTGCATTGACTGACCCTGGGTAATGGGCAACTCCAACGATCTTTTTTTTCATTATGCCGTAGGACATACCGATTACGCGACAGTTTTCACTACGCCACCGCTGCCGCAAAGCGTGCTGATAGTAGTAGTCATTGGCAGGCTGAAGGGCAACTATGATAAGAAATATGTCATTATCAATCATCATCTTTTATTGTCCCTTAAAGGTCTGTTGCGGGGTGTAACATGATGGGGGAACATGTAGTAGCGTGTTTGATCACAGTATACTCATGAAAAGATAAAAAAGAAAGACCATAAAAATAAAATAACATAATTGTGTTTGCTCTGTGACAATAAACCTGCTTAACCCTCGAGATAAAAAGCAAGGAGGTGAGAATAAAAAAAAAGTTTCTCCAGCGGGAGGGTGGTTAAGGAGACGCAACTGCCCTAATTCCTCCTACAATTTAATGGAAATATCCACAGTGTCATTCTTCTCTGTGTTTCTCTTATTGTTGCCTTGAACCCAAGCACACCGGGAAAGCGACAAGAACGTCGGTCTTCATGGCAGCGCCGGAGCCGCTGCGCATGCACTCCGAACGTAACTGGCCTCCTGTCACGCTTGAGAAAGTTGAATTTGCATTACAAATACTACAAAATTGTAAATAAGGATTAAGAAACACTACATCGAAACCACAATGGGAGCGGGAACTTCGGAAAGCTGCCCCACGTGACGTCATTGGTGGCGTTTCAACAGGCACACGTCGGAAAGCAGCGGCGCCAGTAGCGACATCTCGGGAGAGTGTGTAAAACTGCAAGTTCACGAACGTTCTTGTGCTGCCATGACTCTTTGTTCAAAAATAATGGGAGATAATTGCGTCCTTTTTTTTCTCATTCAAGGCCGGCTCGAAGGCTCGAAATAAACCAATAAAATAGATTGCTTTTTGAATGCTAAGTGGCTCCTAATACCCTCACGCCAGCCAATAAAGTTAACGCTGTAGCCAATGGCAAATGTTTCAAGACAACTCTTCAAGATCAGCACTGCTTCCGCTCCTATGGTTGTTCCTTTGTGGACGTAACAAGCAGCAAACATAGAGTGGTCAGTAGAAATCATGTGTTCGAGGGCGCGCATTGCGAGCGTACACGTTGATCTTCAAAACTGATTTCCGCAATACTACCCAACTCTCAGTGGCACCATCCGGGGCTCTTGATCAAAATGCCCAGGAAAATCTATTCCATAAACATTTCCGTTCACACTCGTAAACACGAATAAATCGTCGCAGTAGCCCTTTAAGCTAATGTCTATAGAATGCCGTGTAGTGACTGAAGCCGACGATGTCTTCCATATTATGAAAAATAATAGCGATCACGCACTATACAGGGTGATCAAAGTTAAGTTGACAGGTTTTTTTTTTTTATTGTTAGGCGCTGAGACGTACGTGAAGACAACCTCGACAGTAGGGTTATGTGGCTAGGGAGACACAAAGTGAGACAATAATTATTGCTGTTAGCAGTGCAATTAACAAAAATTGAATAATTAACTTTTGATGGCTGCTCTAAGCAGGCAGTTTGTATTGAAAAGACCCGCCGAGGTTGCTTAGTGGCTATGGTGTTGGGCTGCTAAGCACGAGGTCGCGGGATCGAATCCCGGCCATGGCGGCCGCATTTCGATGGGGGCGAAATGCGAAAACACCCGTGTACTTAGATTTAGGTGCACGTTAAAAAACCCCAGGGGGTCCAAATTTCCGGAGCCCCCCACTACGGCGTGCCTCATAATCAGATCGTGGTTTTGGCACGTAAAACCTCATAATCTAATCTGAAATCTCTCTGTATTGAAAAGTTAGAGGCACTCGTGTTTCTGCAGAGTTCCACTTGGCAGAATTCTTTTAGCATATCCGTACTTTGAGATATCGAACTGCAAAGTTTAATTGCCCTTCGCATGATTACGCATGCAAGACAATTGATGACGACCGGCGCAAAACTCCTCCCTTATCTCGCTAAAACAGAAGCTACCATCGTTACAGGCTGCGGGGTTGCGTGTTTTGATAGCGGTTCCGACTTCTGCGCTTTGCGATTACGCCAGCCGAGAATGAAAGAGAGGCTGTTAACACTTTTGCCTATGCCACCTCCCCGTTGTCAGACTAAACGCAGTACGCAAAAGGCGCGTCAGATAAGGGAGGAGCTTTGCGCCGGTCATCACTGTCTTGCATGCGCAATCATGAGAACGGCAATTAAATTTTGCAGTTCGATATCTCAAAGCACGGATAGGCTATAATTCTGCCAAGTGGAACTCTGTAGAGACACGACTGCCTCCAACTTTTCAATATAAACATGTCTACTTACTGCAGCCAGTCAAAAGTTAATTATAAATTTTTCTGAACTGCACTGCTCACAGCGATAATTATCTTATCACTTTGTGTCCCCCTCGCCACATAACCCTACTGTAGAGGTGGGCTTCACGTACGTCTCAGCGCCTAATTAAAAAAACTGTTAACTTTGATCACCCTGCATAAGTGGTTACACTACCGAATGACACTAACAATCAGTCAAATGTAGTGGGTCAGAGAAGGCACCATTAGTTGCGACACAGTCTGCGAGCGAGTGCCGGGCCGCGCACCGTTTATTTGCTATCGACTCGGCTGAGAAAAGCTTCAATGTGCTTTTTTCACTCCTCTGCCTTTTTCATTTCATTGGGCGAGGGGGTCATGGGAACAATCTCACCTTTCTTATGCATCGCTGACTGTCACGCTCTAAAACGGAGCGGTTATTCAACGCTTTATCGCATGTTTCCATTACAGTAGGCAGCTCCGTGGGTGCTGATGACTGCATATCACGCGTATGCGGCTGCGTATAGTGGCGACATCATAGCCGAGCGACCGAGTCTCAAAGCTGTTTGTTTTCTTCTTCTCGTACTACTACGCGAAATAATCCGCTGGGCGCTTTGATGAATGTCCGTAAGCGCGGAAGAACACGCTTATACTTCTTTTTTTTCGCGACCGCGGCGCGACAGAAACGTGACGTCGGCCGTGACGTCACGTTGACACAGCGACACCATTGGCTGCAAGGGGGTCCTTTGACGGGGAAAAGCCGCATTTCTCTTCACTTGTATCGGACTATAGTGCAGCGTACACACTACGAACGTAGACAGCAGATTCCCGAAAAAACGACCGCGTGCTTCGCGGTGGTTCAGCGTGCCTGTCACACATTCTACTGCGCCAAAGGCTATTTAGGCCAAGTAGCATGAACATGTCATATGGTGCGTCACAGGGATCTTTAAATGGTAAGAAACGCATTGTGTATGGTGTGATGTCTAAATTTTTTTAAGTGTCCTTTGGAGAATGTCCCAAAAGAACATGGCATCCCTACAATTAACAAAACAGTGATCAATCGTTCCAGCATGTGGGCACAAACGGCAGTTTGTAGACCACGGCACGAAACAGTCCCATTTTTTAAACTAGGTTTTGACCGGAAGAGTTGCCGAATGTAAATTTAAGAAAAAAATGAATCCTTGGAGGAATGATCATTCGACGGACACGCTTAAGTACATATAGGTAATAACATTCCAAATAAGGCGCACAATAATGGGGAACAGGAACAATGTGTCTATCAGTGCAGCAGCAATTTCTTTACGGGATGCAGTGAAAATATAATTCGTGCTAAAGCGGTGGGAGACCATCAAACATGTGGCCTTAGAGGAAGGTCAATCCAGAAAAATATCCACGTTGCACGGTCTGTGCTAGAGTGTGTAGCAGAAAGTGCGGGTCAGGTTGCAACAGTTCAGGTTGCTTTGGCAAAAGCATTTGATAAAATTAATCACTACTTCTTTTTTGTGTGTGTTAGAGCACATAAACATGGCATGTCTTCTTTTTAAAGGCGTCACCATCTGTTATGCTAATGGCACAACAAGGCAAATAGTTATTGGTTTTCTATCTGCCTCAGGGCATCGGTAAGGCAAGGTTGTCCCTTGTCTCCTCTATTATTCGCTTTGTACTTGGGACCGCTTTGCGCACGAAATTTGAAGGATCATACCGTGTCACGGGTTCAAAATGTTATCCAATGAGGTCCAGGTATTTGCCTATGCAGATGACATAGCCTTCTTCTGCGCTGACAAGAAAAGTGTAGTAAAAGTGCTGCGTTATGCCCTTGCCTTAACGCAGCAGTTTCGCTCAGCTTCTGGTGCAGCAGTGAAGTTTGAGAAGAGTTCAGGGTTTTGGTTCGGTCTGTGGTGTACAATGCCAACCCATTTCGCAGTTATTCAGTGGAGGCAAGACTTTAAGTACTTAGGTGTACCCCTCTCTCAATATCGCAATAGTAATCCACACTGGTCAGCGGAAGTTGCAGAAGTACAACGTAAGGTTAACAACTGGCAGGGGCGGCCGTTGTCCATATTTAGCCGAGCTGAAGCTTGCAATGTGCTTCTAGCAGCTTGACTTATGTATGTCCTGCAGGTGTTACACTGCTCGCGACTTAGGTTGCAAGCTTTCCATCGTGTACGTGTTTGCTATCTATGTATGGTGCTCACGTGTTGAGGCCATGCGGCGGGATAACCTTTTTTTTTTTCCTTTTGAAAGTGGGGGTCTTGGCCTAGTTCACCTTTTTGTTAGGCAACATGTTTCCCGGTTATTCTTCTTTCGTGATCTAAACAGTCAATTTCTAGGAGTGATGTTACAACTTCGATTAATCAATTACCTTCCAGAAATAGTTGGGTCGTCATCTGTCAGAGATGCAACACCGTCTCCTTGGGCTTCTTGAAAGAGGTTGTTGAAGGCTTTCAATTTTGTTAAGGCACGCTTTAGCGTGAATTTAGCATGAATTATGTTTTCACTGCGCTATACACCCACGCTTGCAGAACATGCATTTATGGGAACCATATGTTTGCGTTGTACCGACGATTGTAACACTACTTGCTATAGGCGAGAGAAAGAGAAAATGAGAGCGAGAGAGGGAGAGAAAAAATAAAGAGAAAGAGAGAGAGAGAGAGGCGGGATTTTAACCCGGGTACTCACGGTCCGAAGGCGAGCGTAATACCCACTACCCTATACAGCCACGCGTGCACAGCTCCGCTGTTTCATCAGATTTCATGAGTGTGGAACTTGCTTAATTTTTTTTCTTTTACCCAAAAAGTGCAAGCCACGTCACAAGGCAGGTCCTTAACTACCTCTACATTCCTCTGCTTTCGATCGCCCTCCTACTGGTTTTAACTACTCTGAGAGACAATGCCTACGTGTTCTTATTTAACTTACACAACGTGCACATAGCTAAAAAATTGTTATCAACAATGAAAACTACAGAGAAATGTACGAAAAGAATATATATTGGTGTGCTAGTGTGTATAGAGGGGGAAGGAATGGGTGGGGGGGTGCCGTGAATGCGAAGGTTCGAGCTGTTAAGGCGAAGGCTTCGTGATCTACCCAAGTGGCCGCGGTTGCGTAATTAATTCCGGAGTGTTTACCGGACTGCTACATCTTGAGCGCCTCTTGGGAACAACTTGCCAGCGCGTATCTCACAGTACCTACGAACAAGTGCGAAAAAGAAAGAAAATGTTCCTACGTAAGCCCAGTTACACAGCAGGCGAGAAATTGACGACGCTCATTCTTCAATCGGTTGTTTGCGCTTTCGCGTGCTTACGCGATTCTTCTCACAGTCGCTCTGTCGGCGGATCACGGGAGAACAAGGAGAACAGCGTCTGCGCATTATTCGCAGGCATAGCGCGCGCGGAATACTTACTCGGGCCGCGCTCTGAGAAAAACGAATCAACCGGACTGATTCTCTCCTTTATCTCATTGTTATTATTTCTTTCTTTCTTTCTTTCTTTCTTTCTTTCTTTCTTTCTTTCTTTCTTTCTTTCTTTGTTTCTTTCTTTCTTCTTTTATTTTTTATTTCTGTTTCCCAACGTGTCCTTGCTTGTTCGAAAACATGTAGAGGAAGTGCTAATGGTGATTACCGGCATACCACAACTGATTTCAGGTTTTAGCGAATCTCTTTTTCCCACGTTCTCCTTTCAACCGCTTCAAGCGCGGTCATTGACGAGCTTAATTTAATTATTAATTTTTACTGCGATAATTTCTGTGTTCCTCGGAGGGTTTGGTTTGACTGGGGAAAACGCAAGAGCAAGGAGAAAGAGGTTTCCGTGCATGTGTCATATATAGATGCGACTAAACGTGTCTCTACAATGTGTCATTTGCAGGACCATGCGCTAGATTTGTATTGCCAGTGAGTTTCGCAACGGGGGCCAGCAATGCAGGAAAATTACTAGTGCACGTGTTCGAGAGACTCTGACTAGTTGCAAAGCGTGAGAACGAGCCGCATAATCACGACTGAGTAAACACCTTGCTGCCCTTTACTGCTGTACGTACTGTTTAATGGTAAGCATATTTTTTTTTCTTTACAGGATATGCTGCAAGAAGAAAGAAAAGTTTTGAGTCGCACATTTTGGCAAGGCTGCTGGAATTCGCGCTCTCAGCTTCCCAACAGCCGCGAATGGAGTAATCACTGTCGGCACTGAAGAAAGCGACGATCGGATGAGAAGAATTTGTTTTTAGCACAAATGCACTGACGCACGAAGCGAGCGTGGGGTGTGCACGCGGTGTGCACGCGGTGTGCACGGTGATCGCGGCGTAGCACAAGCAGAAAAGAAGAAAGAAAGAGAGGAAAGTAGCACTGTAAAATAATAGCAGTGAAATGAGACACCAATTCAAGTCGCTCAACAAGTAGATTTCCTTCTACCAAAGCAACTTCTCGAAGTTGCTTTTGGTATTTGAAATGTTTAGCAGCCTATAGGGAGCCTGACTCGTTATTTCTTTTAGAACTGTGCAAATATTAATTGGGTAAACATGTCTCTTATAAGTTAAAAGGCATGATTTTTTTGCACTTTATATGCTGTGATATATCGCACCAAGCCAGTCAAATTTACGTAAGAAACAAGTTTCTTCTTTGCGTCCTTTTCTACTGCCCTAAAATGGAGATAACCACCCATCCTCCCGTTTTTATTCTGCACCTTACATTTTCTTAGGGATAAGTGTATTTTTTTTACATCTTGTGCAATTACGTTTTCTAAATTGCCCATAAGGACGGCATTGTGATATTGCACACACGACAGTCGATATGCGCTTACACGCTCGTTTCGATGTGCATGGAAAGCATGGAATCTATTTATACCATCAATTTTTCACCGATAGAGCACGTGCAAAGAGCAGCCTGTGTAGTCATGTGCTTGACGGAATGCCCATTGAAAAATATTACACTGCTTCCTGGCTTTGAACTGTACGCGCGTGTGCACGTGTGTTTTCCATACGCTTCTTTTCGGTTCACTCTGTGACAAAGAGTAGCCGGCGCCCGCCTCTTTCTCCTCCAAGTTGATTACATAAAAAAAAATGAAATGATTGTACGAGTGTGTGCGGTCCAGCTGCATATTCGCATCTGTATCATACGCAGCTAGGCGTCTAACCAGGGCAGAATGCATATTAAAGGTTGTAGCAGATGCGTCAAGGTCTCTCGGCGTCATCAGAAGGTATGTATCTTTGTGATTACCCTCTCTTTACACATATGGCCGACGATACATATGTGCGCACAACGCTCGGACATCCTGCCTCTATGTTAAACCCACATCAACCTCAACTCGTTAACACCATTGAAGCGGCCAAAGATCGTGCAGCACGATTTATTTGTTCTGACTACGACTACAAGCACAGCATCAGTAAAATCAAATTATTCCCCCGTCTCCCTTCTCTAGCACGCCGACGCCGAATCGCCCTAGTCTGCCGATTTCACAAGATATTACATGTTACTTCCTTTACACGGAACGCTTCTCCGCCCGCTTGTCCACACTTCTCGTCGTTTCAGCGTATTCACAGTGCTATTAACGCCATTAACTATTTGTTTTTACCTATATCGTCATAGTGAAATGGAATGAAGTGCCAGAATTAATCGCCGTTGAACGTGATCCAGTAAAATTGCGAGAGTTAATACTGGCGCATTTTGTGCACTGACTGGGGCTCACCTTTCTTGCTTTTCGTTTGCTTTAGTGATAGTTCTCGCATTTTACTTTTCCGGCATCGATTGATTGTGAATTCTTCTTTTCGGTCCGCCGAGTACATGCTCTGCAATATTTCTTCAAGTATGACTTCAATAATTCTTGTTTTAACCATGTGTTTTCTGTAACTGTTTTGAACCCGGCTGTTTTCAATTGTTTTTATTTAATTAAAGACTTCTCACGTTGTTCTTTGTATAAGTGACCAACTCAAGCGTACTCTAAATTTACTCCCCGCCCTTATGTGATACCCAAGGCAAGGGGCCTTTAAGGGGAATAATAGATGATGATGATGATGTTTTGATGTATGTTTTGATCATGCACGATGATGATGATGATGATGATGATGATGATGATGATGATGATGATGATGATGATGATGATGATGATGATGATGACGACGACGACGACGACGACGACGACGATGGATGATGACGACGATGTACTATCATCGCTGAAATGAGTGTTCTCCCAGAACTGAGGAAATATGTTGCCATGAAAAACGTACCATTATGAACAAGTGATTACATCTCGTTTTCAAGTAGATATTGTTACGTAATCCACGAAGGAATGTCCCCAAAAGCCTGAGCATGCGCGATGGCAGTCAGGGGTGACAATTCCGAAGCAAGCCAGCAAGACAAGTTGGCAGAAAAATGGAGGACCGTTTCACCGAATCTAAACTATAGAGGCTGGAACATCTAAATGGTGTCGAGAAAGCGCCGGTTTGGTACTGTGTAAGCGTGTGGATGCCTCGTGCCTCAACAGTACGCATTTCTTACCAGGGCATGTCTTCTCACTCCAGCGGGGAACGTTACAGCGGTCATCATCCAGAGAGCTCTCGCCTTCTGAGACAGAGCGGGCAAAGTCCTGTCATGCCATCGCATATGATCAAAGTTGATCAAAGGGTGATCAAGTGTGATCAAAGTTAAGTTGCAAGGTTTTTTTTTAATTAGGCGTTGAGAGGTACGCGAAGACCTCCACAGTGGAGTTATGTGGCGATAATTATCGCTGTTAGCAGTGCGATTAACAAAATTTGAATAATTAACTTCGAGTGGCTGCAGTACGCAGGCACGTTTGTATTGAAAAGTTAGAGGCAGTCGTATTTCTACAGAGTCCCACTTGGCAGAATTCTTCTAGCGTATCCGTGCTTTCAGATATGGAACTGCGAAGTTTAATTGCCGTTCGCTTGGTTACGCATGCAACACAGTGACGACCGGCGCAAAGCTCCTCCTTTATCTCGGTATAACAGAAGCTACCATCGTTACAGGCTGCGTGGTTTCGTGTTTTGATAGCGGTTTCGACTTCTGCGCTTTGCGATTACCGAGAGTGAAAGGGGAGTGAAAGGGCGCAGTTATCACTTTTGCCTATGCCTCCAACCTGTTGTGAGACTAAACGCCGTACGCAGGAAGCACGTCACGTAAGGGAGGCGCTTTGCGCCAGTCATCACTGTCTTGCATGCGTAATCATGCGAACGGCAATCAAACTTCGCAGTTCGATATCTCAAAGCACGGATACATCAGAAGAATTCTGCCAAGTGGAACTCTGTAAAAACACTACTACCTCTAACTTTTCATACAGACGTGCCTGCTTACTGCAGCCAGTCAAAAGTTAATTATTCATTTTTTGTTAATTGCACTGCTAACAGCGATAATTATCGTCTCACTTTGTATCCCACTCGCCACATAACCCTACTGTAGAGGTGGTCTTCACGTACGTCTCAGCGCCTAATTAGAAAAAAGAACCTGTCAACTTAACTTTGATCACCCTGTATATGCAGTATCTAAGTACTATCGACCAAAAAAGTTTACGGACCACGGAATCTCAGAAAACGCTCAATATCCGAGCAGCCTTTAAAAGTACCCAGTAAAACCGTACATCACAATGTTGTTCGCATATAGGCCTTTTCATCGGGCGAGAAGGAAAGGGCGCGCGACGAGCCTTTCCTCCTCTCTGGCTTGTGCCAGCCGGCGCGGCGCGGCTTGAATGTGTTGCGGTCGCGCGATGCGGAACGATTTGGAGGTGTTTTAGCTAGTTTTGAGTGCAATTTACGGGATGTCAGTTCTTACGAGGTCGTCGGACAACCGTTTAGGCGCAGCAGTAGCTACGTATCTGGAAATTTCTTTTGGATGTGCAAAAATGCAACGCGCATCATCAGCCGCGGTGTGTATGTGTTGTGAACTATGTTGGATGTATCGGCTTTCACTCGACGAAGAGTTGTTGTGCAACATTTCCATCAGCCACCGGCATTGTTCTCACGCATTTTAAGTCTAGTAGACTTCAAATCACGATGTCTACGTTAGCCTCCTGCAAGAGGCCGAAGGCTTTGCTCAACGCAGCGAGCACTGCGGTTGGCAAACCAACATGATCGGCATTGCCTTTTTTTCCCTTTAAGGCAAAATATACAAAGGGGATCGCATAAAGAGAATCTAACAGCTATTTGTAAGTACAAAATTTCTGTAACATGGGTGAATGCGTCGTAAATGACTGAACTTAGGAGACTGAAAAAAAAAAAAAAAGAGTTCATTTCCGCCTTTTGCGGCAAAATAAGACAGAACACGGGATAACGACGCAATAAGACTCTGAATGGTCATGCCGCATGCTTGGACCACTTGGACCATACGCTATATAGAACAAACAGATCTATAACACAGCATTTAGTACTGCCTCGGGTGCTCGCACAGTCTGCAGCTGGTCGTTCGACCACTCGAAAAGTGTGCTTCACAGTGTACGGTATGCGGTTATTATTAACCAAACTATTTTATTTGTAGGCAGAAACCTTGCCCAGCAAACAAGGCAGTCGCCCAGTGTATCTACACATAGCATCTTGAACACTTGTCAAAGTAAACAGCACGACTTATTCTCCAGCAAAATGGTACCCACGCTGTTAGGATCGTCAAATGTTTCGTAACTATACTCGTTGCAGCTAAATCAGAGCTTAGAATTACAGTGCTGAGAATGCTGCAATAAGCTTACGTTCGTGAGACAAATTTTCAGAAATACCTAACTGATATCCGAGGCTGATTGTAAGCTCAAACAAACGCGCGTTCCTCGCGCTGGGTGCTCCGTCCGCCCTAACGCCAGCAGTTACTCCAGCCGCTTAATTACTTCAGACTTAAATTCCTTCACTACGCCTCACAGGACCGTTCCCCACGTAGAAGATGTCATTTCATGCTAAATGAAATGACACACGCCAACCAGCACGCCAACTGCCCATAGATGGTGCCGCTGCCTATGCAATGGCGGCGCCCATGAAAAAACGGTCTATACCAGTAGAGGCTGGAAATGGGAATACCAGGCTGCGTTTTGAGGCTGCGGAGATATGCAAATTTTTGTCAGATCCCTTGGTCCGTAAACCTTTTTGGTCGATAGTACCTGTCTTCCCCAAACCCACCGCCGCTGTTCCAAAAGGTAGCGAGGACGGTTCCCTGAACGGGCATGCCTGATTGGTCATGGTCTGATTGGGCATGGTCTGATCAAGGGCATGGCTAGCTCAGCTTTCAAGGCTTCCGCTGGCTCCTGGGAATCCTCTTCCTTTTCTTTTCGCTGAACGTGCGCCCTTTCTTCAGTGCCAAGAATGCGACGGGCAAGGCACTGACCTTGGTGGCGGATTTCATTCTGAAAAGGGTCATTAGAAGTCAATGGTCCGAGCACGACCCTCCCTAGTGTAATAGGGCCGAAGTTTTTTCTGTAAATGCATACCAAAATGCTACAGAAAAAAAGTAAAAAAAAAGGAAGAGCAAAAGAAAGCATCGAGTCAACTGAGACGAAATGTACCGTCGCTTAATGACAACCGCCGCATTCACCCTTTTTCGCTAGAAGGCGAAAGCTGTAGCCGGGAATTATTTTATCATAGAACGTATGTTCAGACAAGTGTGAAATTTTGCACAGGTGTGTTAAAGGCTCGGTGACCTGCACATAGTCTCCATTTTGACGTGGTCGTCTTTTTCCTTAGTGATGAAGTGCTTTCCTTCAATGCAGGTTTCGAACTTATGCAGCCCGTTCCAGGTGTATAACTCCTCATCCCCTCCTCATCCATTCGTCTCGTATCTTCTAGTGTACAACCTACCACCAAAATCTATCGAGACATTGGAGTAGTAAAAATATGAATTTATCCGTGTTCTGGCTGTGCAATCTGGAAACGACAAAGCTAGTGAGGTAGTGCACAAAGAAACTGAAGCTCCATGTTAAGCAGTACCGTTACGGACTAGTTGGTTCATATCGAAATGTTTTTTTTCTGTAATATACTGCGCAAAGGAGTGTTGACAACGCTTATTCGAGCATGTCGCTAAACGCAGACAAAGAAGTCGCAAAATTTTCGGGATATTTTACCCCAATGTCACTAAAATTGTCGCTGAAGCTGTCAAGTAAATTTTATATAACGTAGGTGTTTTTGGAACGCAATATTATAGGCTGACATGGCGTAACGCAGTTAGAAAAACGCTTAACATTTGTCTAGCGTTTGTGCATGTTAGTATTAAACTTCAGTTACCGGCGCGGTGTAGAGGACGTTTCTTTTTTTATATATATTTTAAAAATGCATGATGGCATCAAGAATCCTGCGTTTACCTTCGGATTTTATTATTAGTATTTCAAAAGAGCATGGGTCACTTGATTTTCCTAGGTCATTGACGCCCTTCTTGTCCACTTTATGCCGGCATCTTTTTGTGTTGTTTGTTTGTTTTCAGCGCTCGTGAGAGGATAAATAAATTATTCGCAATGTACACAGATGGTCGCGCCGCGGAGTGGCCAGTGAGAAAAATGCTTCAAGGATTATCCGCACGTCTCCGTATGGCTCCGTTTCTGCGGGCGCGTTTCTAATTTACGCCATGAAAATAAAACCATTTAAAAGCAACAGGATATGTTGCGTGCCTCAGTACACCATGGGAGCGCGAAGGATGAAATAAGTGTTCATTCCTTTTCGACGGACGCGTGTCTAAAAAGTAGTGGACGGTGAAGCTCCCGATCGGCGAGCATGTGACGGCGCCTTTAAAAGTTTGTATCGTGCACTTTGTTGGGGCCAAAGACTTGTTCTGGAGCGGCATCGTTAAGCAAAATGCTAATTGTCGATATCGATCACGAAAGCATAAGCATTAAACTTTTGCGGCGCTGCGGCTGTAGCTTACGTGAACGGGGACGTTCAATGCGGCACGAAAAGACAAGCTAACGAGTCCGCGCCCATGCCCTAAGACGTTACAAGACTGTCGGATTGCCACCGCAACAGTTGATTATTTCTAAACCCATTAGGTAGCTGTGTCTGGTTTTTGAGTACCAGCGGAAAATGAACGGCCCGTTAATTTTGAGACGCGGTCAATAGTTTTAACAGGCCATACGCGACGCTGCGTACGCGTTCACGGGACTGTGTTTTGAAGTATTCTTCCGGTCTTACTTTTTAACGCGGTAGCTTAATGGCGGGTTTTTAACCAACTAGTTTAACCAACCAATCATTTTTTTTATGCCGGCCACGACGACCGCATTTCCATAAGGGGGTGAAATGCAAAAGCCTCCGTGTACCGTGCAATAAGCAAGCACACCACGCTCGATTTGTACGACAGTAATTTCTACTAACAGCCCTTCAATAGTAACAGCAATAGTAACAGCAAGCGATGCATGCCCTGACGGACACAGCGACTAATTAGATTCCTAGTCTTCTATTAGGCACGGGCTCCTTTTTTTTTTTTTTTTTTGCAGGTTTGAAGGTGATCCATCATGACCATCATGGCCACTCTCTTCCGCAGCCGATGAGAATAAGCTCGAAGTGCTAGACACGGATGCCGCAGTCGGCGATCCTGATTAAAGCCCCTCCATACACGTTTTCGCAGCGGCGGTGGCGCGTGGATGGAGGGGCTTTAATCCTGATGACCTCTCTGCCGTCCATCATGGATCACCTCGCGCGCCACCTATAGTCCGTGTGCATTGTTGTTAACATGATGCTCACAATCACGCGAGCTCTATATAGGTGTCATACTACGTTGCGCCCCTTGGTCCTCCCGCGCAGTATTGATTTCTCCTAAAGCCTTCAGAAACGGAGGCGGTGCAGTCAATATTCGCGTGCACAAGCCCCGCCGCTCCGATATGTACGCCTTTCTAAGGTTTACCTGTTCTGTTATTCACCTGAGTTATAAATCTCACCATAAACTGTATTACAATAAGTTTTGTAAGAATAATTTATCGCTACCCTTCCGAACGTCCGTCGATACAATGTGCTTGGTGAAACTGCCGCACCCGCAGTTTGAAACAACGGAAAAAAACTGGCATTTTGTGAGCACAATAGCCAATAGTTAACACCGCTGGTTTTCATTGGCGCTATTAAGCGCAACACATGGCCTCCGTGAGTACAGTTGGTCATTCACCATGGTCACAGAGCCCACGCACCGCACAACCAATTTCGGCCGCCTCATTGTATATATTGAATCATAAAAAAAAAGGCTGTAGAACTTACTAAATAGTAAAATCTGTCACTAAATAGACCTCGTATTCACTAAATCCGGCTACAAAACAGCTAAAATGGCAACACCGTTCAAGTAGAAAAAGCGCTTTCTTCTCTCTCACTCTCTTTTCTCTTCTTATTACAGTTTGTGCAGTAATTGCTCTGCATATTTAAGATTTCCGAATAATCCGCGAAGTCCCACTGACATACCCGCATTTGGGTTTCTCGCGCGAGATGCTAGAAATGGGAAAAATAATCTACATGAAATTAATAAAAAAATATAGTTTCTAAAGAGTTATTGATCAGTCTAAACAGATTTAACGTTTCTCTTTAGTGTCGCTTTAATTCTCAAACCCTTGTTTCCAAACTCAACGACTTAAAATGTCAATCAACGCGAACTGAAAGGAAGCTGCATGTTGCCCTACCTCGATCGGAAGAAACCTGTACGTGAAATTCGGAACTTTCCGGTCTGTCTCTTGCCGCGAATCTGCTCCACCTCCCTGTAAAACCTCCCACACTGGTTTTGGCGTTCTATCAAACAATAACCGAGAGTTGCTGGAAAATTAGCAGCATTTACACTGCCACAGCTCTCGCTCTCTCAGTCTTGCGTGGCAATGTACTGCCTCTTTCTCTAGGTCCCTAGTCTTTTCCCCCAAAACCGTGGCCACATCTCTGGAACTTGGATAGGGACAGCCGCCGCTACATGTATAGGTATTTTTAGGGACTCCATAGGTACGGGTATTCCGTCGAGCACGCTGGAGCGAGGAGCTGTTAGCGTAGTCACCAAAACAAGCCGCTGCTCTTGCTGACCGTGGATACTCAAAATGAAGCGAAAAAAAAAAATATGCAGATCCCCCGCAGTCTACGAATCGATGTAAGTGAAGCTTTCTGTGCTGCTGTTTGTGTTGACTGACGGTATTTGGCGGTGATTAAGACGACATACGATATCGATGATGTGGTGTTAAATGTTACCTTGCGTGCACCACTTGCGTTTGTCTAAGTAGCCTACACAAAGAGCGCACGGCGACAGGTTTTTGCTCGAGGCGTTGTTGTGCCCCATTGTCCGTAGCCTGCGAGAATTATTATTATTATTATTATTATTATTATTATTATTATTATTATTATTATTATTATTATTATTATTATTATTATTATTATTATTATTATTAAGAGTGTTGGATTATTGTGATTGCCCTTACTTCGCCGGAGTAATCGCGCTGACCTTCGGGGCTTCTTTTCAAACTCCTTCATGATATCCTCACCTGCCCCCAACTCCTCATTTGTATCATGTGTCGTATTCTGCGCAAGATCACCAAAGAAGATAGACCTGTCCATGTTCATGCCTGTCGTCACCAACACTTGACCGTCCACAGAGTATAGTCTATGTAACGCTTATTTTCATGATCTTGATATTTTCCACAACTCGCTGTCACTGTTCTTTTGCGAGCTTTGCGTCGTTGTGTCATCTTCTATTTTGTTGTAGTCCAAGCTGAACGACATGGACAACAGAAAGGCACATTTGACAAATGCGCCTTTCTATTGTCCCTGTTGTGTCATAGTTTTACATACATTGTTCAGCTGCCCTTCTCTTCCTTTTTTCTCTTTTGTATAAACTTTGCGCCTGGTTGTATGGACACTCCTCTTTTCAAGATTGTTCTTTTTTATTCGTTGTTGTGTTTTTACTTACATACCTCCGGCCAGTTTTTTTTTTTCTTTCTTTCTGTCTCCTTCTCTGTTATTATTTTTTATTTTTTTTACTTGGGCCTCATAATTATTCCTGGGCGCGGTTAAAAATATTGATTGATGGATTCCTTTGATTGATTGATTGATTGACTATATTTTTACAGTTTCTCCGCAACTGTCACCCTGTCTAGCAGCAGCGTTTTTTTTTTTTTTTTTTATTGAAGAGACCCAAACAAAGCATGCGCCTCTCCCTTCTCCCGCATTCACCCCCTGTATGCAAGCTGCCAGGAGCTAAAGCCCCTCCAATACACGTTTCCGCCGACCAGGTTCTGACGCCGGTGGTGGCGCGTGGATGGAGGGGCTTTAACAAGCGAAAGGTCATTATTCACTCGATTGGTCACGGTTTTGGCTTCAGGCATTTTCTGTCTCCTCTGTCTACCATTCTATCTCCCCTCTGGGCTGTTGTGCCTGAATACAGCGGTAATGCTTTTTCGGGGGGCTCACGCCTAATTACAGCCTTCCAGAGGGCATTGTGGCGACGGCCAGGGAGTTCCAGAGGGCATTGTTGCGACGCTCCCACAGTTCGTTGGAAAGGTCTTCCGCGCTCCTAGCAAGTACAGTCCACGCGTTCTCAATCCCCCCCCCCCCCCCCGATGCGGCGTGCAAGACTGCAGCAGCTGCAGTGGAAAAGTCGTAGGACGAGGCAAAGTAAGCTGCGATTTGGCGTATTTTAACTACCTGGCCGATGGCTGAACGTAGGGCAAAAAGTAGATACAGTAAGAGAAATGAGAAAGAGAGAGAGATTAGGAAGGAGAGGAGGAGAAGGAGGAGGGGTGTTGCTTGCTGCAAGCGGTTCTAGCCTTGCAAAAGTTACCGGCTAGGGACCGATAATGACGATGGTGATTTATTGGCATCCTCTTTGAAACGGGGCGGTGACAAAGTCGCCTACTAGCCTGCTTGGGTTACTCAGACATCCTTTTCTGAGAGATCCTTTTCATTCTAGCATTTCTGTACACATCTCTTAATTTTTGTTTCTCTTCCTCAAAACTTCTCTATCTGCCTTATACCGCCACCTATGCCCGTAACGGATCCAGTCGTATCAATCTATTCCCTGCCTTTTTCTCCCACCAATAGTGTAAGCGTCCCTTGCTTATCTCGACTGTTGACCGTTTGATGCTTCCGTCCACTTTAAATCCAAGCGCTTCTGGAAGGCGTACGTTACCTACGGGTCTCACTGGGTGCGGCTGCCACTTCAACTAAATTTGACGGGCAAGACGCGCATGCTGCCGCCGCTTCTCGCCTCTCCGCAGTCATAGTAGCGTTTGACGTTTCTTTCTTTCTCTTCCTCTCTCTCTCTCTCTTTTTTTTTTTTTTTTTTGTCGCTCGTGTTGTTCAAGTAGCTTCTCATCGTTCTGCTCTAGCGCGCGCGTATTTGTTCACAAGTAACCATAACACATTTTTCATTTACCGATGCGATGGCAACATGCCGATGCGACGCGCAGGCCGTTTTGTAACTAAAATTTGAGAGGTGCGCTAGCCTTTATTAGTCGACAGATCGGCCGGTTGGCAGTACTTTGATCCAACTGGTGTAGACATGTGGGAGGGTCAAACGCGTCGCAGCAGGACTTCCTTCAGGATAAACTAAACTTGCCTGTCGTTTGGAGTGGCTCGACTTGAATGAGGCTACGATAACTAGTCTACGATAAATGGCGTAAGAGACCACCAAACCAAACTCGTAGCAGTCGAACAGCGTTTGGATACAGATATGCGCCGACTTCAAGGGTTCCCATTAGGAAGTCGTCGAGGGACTTTCTCAAATCAGTGGACAATCTGCAAAATTACGTCAGGCACCTTTCACAAACTCCTGTCCACAAGCTACATTTTGGTGGGGGGCAAAGCCGGTCGTCAGTGAGGCGGCTAGAATCACGCGTTTTTAAGGTTTCTTCTTTCACAAGTAATAATAATAAAGTTTGCCTTCCTTTCTACGCAGCACCTGTCTTCCAGAAGGAGCTAACCCTCTATGCAAATATGCAGCGACTTCCTCCTCGTCACATCCAAATCCCCGCTCCTGTTTACCACGCCACAGGATCCTATCAGCAGGCAATGACTCCAAATAGTTGAGAAACGGGAAGCTGGACTAGTTTCTGGTTGGCATAAAGTTTTGCAGGGCGTTCAAATATCTAGATTCGAAGCTCCAGTTAACTTTCACTGTTCACACGATCGCCTGAAAGTAACGCAGGCTTCCGAAGGAGCATGTTCGGTTTCCGTGATGGAGCAAAACATTTGCAAAGTTAAATGATCAGATGTATCCAGACTCCTAGTACCTCTTATGCAGTCAAATATGGAAATTTTTCAAAAGTTTCACCAGGTAGATGAAAACATTCTTAGAAGTAAAGTTAGTAAAGAGCTGGTAAATACAGGCATTTACTAATTCCCATGTGCCTTACGTTTTAATGTGTAATGTGTAATGTCGGCATGAGTAATTTAGTTAGTTCTATTGAGAAGCTTCAATAGGTAGTGAGTCTTACAAACTACCACTTTTACTATTTACCTTCACTTGGTAAGAAGATTGTACTTTGTGGCAAGTAACCTGCTATTTAACCTGTGAACCTGTTAATCTGTAAGTTAGCTTGTAAGCTAACCTGTTAACCTGGAAGGTATACACTGTTAGCCAATTGAAGACCTTTTCTTCATTTTTTTTTTTTTGAGAGTGTGGTGTCGCAGTAAATACGGCGGCACAAGATAGCTTTTTTCTATATATTCAAAATTAAATGATGAAATAAGTTTTACATTGTGTTCTTGGAGTGTCCGAGCCTTTATTCGAGGAATAATAATAAGTTACCACAAAATCCCGCACATTCTATGACCCGGTTTCCTGGATTTTCTTATGCCAAATTTGCTTGTCGTACTACATTTAGGTGTCCAAATTTTAAATCGCTTCTATGCGTTTGCTTGGTCTTACAGTTCAGTTTGTTTTCTTGCACTAGTAAAGGAAATAGAAGTTTTGTTCACTCGTTTTTCTTTATTTTTCTTCTCTTTTTCTTTTTTTGCCGCTATGACCAAACGCGAGAGATCTAGCCAGAAGCAAGCTTCGACGCTTCGCGTTCGCAGGGGGATACACGACGCACTTTTCGGTTAACAGACAGGTACACCAGTGAAAAACCTCCTAATGCGGGACGATTTCACGGAAGACGGCAGTGAACGCATGATGACTGACCACAGCACAACACGTTTGTTTGTTTGTTTGTTTGCTTTTTTTCGTCGCAAGTGACAAAATTGGCTGCAGAACGCTGCTCCGTGGTGTGGCAGGGCGCCAGAGAAGGCAGTAAGTGGATATCGAGACTTTCGTAATCACAAATCCCCCCCTCCCCTCCCCATCTCCCGTGTCAGGGGGCAGTGCAGCCGATATTCATCAGATTTATTTCATCGCCGCTTTCAAACGCCAACATCTGGCGTCACACTCTCCTTTCCACAGGGTCTGGCTGACGTTGGTTGCTCTCCGCTTTCCGTCCGACTTTCCTGTTTTGTTCCTCCGTGCGCGACGCGTATCCGATGACACGAATATTTTGGCAAGCTACTATAGAGTGTAGTCATCCCCGTCATACCTCCACGAATGTACTCTCGTCCACAATCTGGCGCAACTCATCGTGACGCGCACCATACTTATGCCGCATCAAAGCCACTCGGGTGGTGCCGCGGAGGGATATGCACCAAACAAAAATAGCATCTTGGCTGTTGCCAGCTCAGTTCCCATCTGGACCAAATACGCACCCCGAAGGCCGTCCTCGACCCCTCCCGTCTCTTCCACGCGTAAACTTTTCAAGGTAGCCTCCCGGCTGCGCGCAAGGTGATAAGGTCGGGCATCCGCTCTGGTGCCAAAAATAACTATATAGGTGAACTATCTCGGCCGTCTCTGTCGTATGCAGCTGCGTTATCTCAATAAATTTACTCACCATTCACCTTCGCAGGGTGACGACGCAATCGTCCTTCCGAGGTGCCTTGCGGTGACATGTTCTAAGCGTCCGCTTCTTGGGACACAGTGGCCTGCGTGACAAGGCGAACGCCCGTGAATGTCAGATTGCTTCGCTAGAAGCAGTTATGCGAGTATTGCCTAAGGTCATAATAATACAGCGACTTTAAAATTACAACTGCATAAGAAACTGGGGCCGAATTGACGAAGCTTTTCGATCGTAAGGGCTCATTGCCAGCGGTCGGCCCGCCTTCGCTTATAATATGCCTAACATCAGTATTGGCCCTTGAATATTCTCTTACGTACAATTCTACCATAACAGCTTTTCTTGAATAGGGGCCCTTGATGGCCTTCAGGCTTCATTCATTCAACCAGCGCCCGGCAACGTGCGTAATCGGCCGGCTGTGCTACTCGGTGCTGGGTATGATAACAACGTCACAGCCTATGTGAACTCAATTACTGCGATAACACTGCATGCGTCGCAGCATGCTTCCATAGCTGACACCGCCATCTCAACAACTTTTTTGCGATGCACATGACGTTGTCCTCGTCAGTTATGGCTTTGGCTTTGTGGCCTTCCATCATGCATGCGCAGATGCCACCATTCCAAAAGCTGCGAGATAGCGCTTTTTACACAAATTTTCTTGACAAGATCGAAAACATGAGGCATTTAGGCGATAAGACATACATCAATAACATCTTTGAACAACGCCTCTTACTCCCATATGGGATTATTTCTATTAAGTGGGATTTACATATATAGCAAACCGGATTTTTGTTCTGGTTTATGCTCCCTGCCTTTCCATTCTCTCATCTCTTTTTCTCTCTCTGTATACTGTGTCGAGGAGCGTCACATCGAACATGTTGAATAGTTTTTTCGCGACCACAAACATCACGCGTATAGTGTTGGCAGGGTCCTAAATGCGAGATTTGAGGGTGAAACCCCCCCCCCCCCCCACCCCCTACTTTCATAGTGTCCCAGTATACAATTGGATGATGTCACTTGGAGGCATAACGCCTTCCAGGTGTTCGTTTCGACATTTAGTGCACACTCCAACTCTGTTAGATAGAACATGACCGTCGGAATGTGTGCCACTGTTTAATGCGAGTTAATCCTTACCTTATCTCGGTGCGGCGCTCCAATGCGACCCCGATTATTAACGCAGAAATTAACCGGGTCATTCACACTGCGCCTTGCAGCTTCAAATTAGGGCCCGCGAATTGTGCGATACCACTCCCCCAGAGTAAAGCACGCATATTGGATTTATGATCCTTTTCGGATTTAAAATATGAAAACGCCTTAAATGACGCGCGAGAACTGGCACCAACCAAGACGTACAACGTACGACTTCAAAGAAACAGTTTTCGTGGTAACAGGGAAGGACGCTGAGCAGGTGAAATGAGAGGACCGGTTTAATGCTCGCAGTGCTGTCACCATGTCGTCACTAGTGGCCACATGTATCCACGCTTTGAGTACCACGCTATGGAGAACTGCTGTCGGTTTGAAAAGAAAAAAAAATAGAAAGAATAAAGGAGAAGAAAACTCGTTGCGGCATTTTTTTTTTTCAGTGTTCGTTTTCTGAGGAGCATCCCACATTGGTTTCTAATTTGCTCACTGTCGGTCACTAGCCTCACGTATCGTTTTCTTCACAACGCTCAAGCACATAATTTGTTGCTTTCACGCACGAAATCATTGACTCGCGCGTGCGAAATGCGTCGCCATCGAGCGACCACCTTTCGCCTCAATGACTCTGACATTGTGACTACACTTGGCTCGCTTGCCGGCCTTCGGTCGCACGCACTTTTCAAGGTGCGAGACACATCCGTCAGCGTTTCCCACGGTTTTCGTCTGGATTCGGTCAATGTTTTGCTGCCACTGAAAGGCCTCTCAAAGGCGATGGCGCAAGATATATGCGGACAGATGTGGGACATGCGACGTAGAACCACCGCGATGCGTAGACGGAGAACGCCCGAGTGATTTTGTATTTCGATGGAGGCGAAATGCAAAAACGCCCGTGTACTTGCTTTGTAGTGCACGTTAAAGAACCCCAGGTGGTCAAAATTAATCCGGAGCCCTCCACTACGGCGTGCCTCATAATCAGAACTGGTTTTGGCACGTAAAACCCCAGAAAGAAGAAGTATTTAGACTACTTTAGTGTTTACTCGAAATAATGATATCGTAGACTTGATAACAGAGCATGATGCAATATCAATGTTACTTTGCAGAGCCAAACCCCGATCCTGTAATCTGTCACCCCCGTCCTGCACGTGATGATGTCATCGTCATTATCAGCCCCGCTACCACCACAATCTATGACGCACCTTCACGAGTAATCTGAAAGCAATAACGCACGTTAACACAAGTGAGAAATGAAGTCATCATGATTGCCGACCAGCGCAAACTAAGCCCGCTGATAAAATCAAACAAAGAAGCAATCAGACTTGCATGTAACAAATTACATGTAATTATTTACTTGTAATCAATTACGTCTTTTGGTAATTTTGTAATTTAACAATTACTTTGTTTGCTTGGTAACGCTCACTGCAATTCGAATTACCTTTTTTCCGTAACCGATAAAAGTAACTTACATGCTTGACGAAACAAGCTGTATAAGTGGTGCCGCAGCTTTGAGCCTTTAAATTTGGCGGGAACTACAGTGTCCAAAGGGATGAAAACATGTACATACGTTACCTCATTCCCACAATCAGTGTCCTGCAGCTACGCCTGGATCACCTGAACAGGACAGGGTTGCATATTTGCACACCTGTCTTGGACGTTCGACCTCTAAGCTTTCTCTTATAACAAATTTCTCTCTCTTCCTATCTTTCTTAACACATTTGCTAGAGCTTTTAAACGGCCTTGATAGGCGGTAAGTGCTGTCCCTCAATTCTTCTTCGCTTAGAGCAGTCTATGACTTCTCATTGGTCGTTAAACGCACATGTTTCTCTTTGATACATACGGGACTTATATACACCAATTTTCGCGATTGTAGCACATAAACAGTAATAATATGGCTGAATGATATGCAGCTTTGTGTTAAATTAAATTTCAGATTCGCCCATCTTTACAAGGAACGTGAACGTTTGCTGGCGTCTGTTAATATTAGTCGCTCAAGTTTAAGTGGCTAACGAGTAAAGGTCACCGGGAGGAGGTGGTTGGCCCAGAAATTCAAACGGCGCTTCTACACAGGATGGCCACTTAGAATGTTGATCCCAGCGAATCACCAATGGGCGATCTTTCAATTTTTGACTGGCCTTATCGGAGCGCCTTTTTCTAGCTCCAGTAAGAATGAAGCGCTTCGCTTCATACTCGACCTAGATCCGAGCATCGCGACATTGAATAACCACAATCTTGTGCGCAAGGTGTTCGTAGGTTAAACGCAGCCCTTTCTCCAACACGAACGTTGAGCGAGTTTTAGGTGTCACGGCCAGATTTCTTCAGAAGTAAACGAGGGAATAATATCGAAGAAAATTTTGAAAAGCAAATTCTTAGGGAAGATAAAGTGTGAAGGGCTGCAGAGGATGCATTGAAAGAGCCAGGCCAGCTCCTTATATACGTATATACTGTATTTGTGCAATGTTAATAAAATACGGAGGAAAGTGACGTTAAAGTAATCGATTATTTTTATTAATTGCTTATTTTCGTGGGGCAGTAATTGGTAACCGTAATCAAGTACATTTTTATTGAAGTAATTGTAATTCTAATCGGCGACGTTTTTACTGTGACGTGTACAAGTTTAGAAGCAATACGTTTAGGTGAACTTGTTTTCCCGTCGGGAGGAAATCGCAGCAACAGTCTGAGTCTAGATGGGCGAACAAAGCGCGCTAACAATGTGTCTTGATATTTGTCATCACCAGAGAACCGCCGACGAAACGCATACACATTTATATTTCATACCTTGCAAGTTGGTCAAACTAATTGTAAACCTTCCTTGCGCATTCGGGCTTGTTAAGCCCGGCTTGGCGATCTCTCAGCCAGAAAGCTTGACGCCTAAAAGGAATAATTTAAGCGGCATTAGTAATTTACGCTTCTGACCGCAAAACAGCCACCCTTATCATGAGAGGAGACAGTAGTAAGCCAGAAAACGAACTCGAATCTGAAAGGCAGGTGGTTATCGCACGGATGTCAAATCAATCAATCAATCAATCAATCAATCAATCAATCAATCAATCAATCACTCAATTAATTAATCAATTAATTAATTAATTAATTATGAGCACGCATTTGTGAATGCAACACCCAGGCGTAAGCGACACAGCACTGTTTCCTCATATCGGGGGAGACTAGGTAATAGGCACAGTGGCATAGAAGGGTAACAAAAAAAAAAAAAAAAACGCCAACACCAACTGAAGGCAAGCACCAAGCTAGGGGCATGTAAACAGATCAAACACTAAATCCGGACTATTTTATTTTGGAGTCTCGCATCAACGTTTATACAATTGCGGGAAAAAAAGAACGTTCATGCAGATAAAGTAGCACATTATGTCTTATTGCCACGCAAACAATCGTCGTCCGACTCGCGCAATCCTGCATGTGCTTTCCCGGCGATACATATGGAACGACTCTATGATTTCACGAGCGCTTTTATCTGCATACGCCTTCCTTGAATCTTAATTCCTAATCCTCCGAAGGGATGATTCACACGCGCAATTTTCGCACTGCATGGCTGGTTACAACCCTTTACTAATATTCTTAAGACATAATTTGAGTGGCCTTGCTCGGGCGTTTACGCATCTGCGAGTCTGACCTATACCGTATAGGCATTTCTTCACGAGAACGCGGTATACGTTTCGAATTTTCGCTCCGCTTAACCTTAATCAAGTTAATTAAGGTTAAGACCAATGTATAAAAATGCATGCGAGACGTGAAAATAAAATACTTGCAAGTGAGCTATTGTTCTCTCTTGTACAATACCAACGGGGTGCTTGTTTGTACCCCGGTACTAGTGTTCATATCTGTACAATATGACTCATATAGATTAGCTAAGAGTAATATCAAGTCAGGAGCTATCTAGTCGTTTATCGGTGCAGGACTCTGCACTGCAACCTAAATTTATCCAAAAGACTCGCCACCATAGCAAGTTTCGATAACAATTCCTATGCCCAAACGACCAAAATGCGGGAACATACTTTGCAATCCATGACTTCGCACAGACGTACCGGCGCTCCGGTTCCTGCCCGAAATAAAAAAAAACAACAAAAAAACAAAATGCAACTACAGCCTTGAGCTTCTGCATTCTTAATGAGCGTTTCTCTCACAAAATTAGTTAACTAGGCTTTTTTTTAATTCTTTCGCAGTCTAAACAGGTTTGGTGGTGCACTTTAGTGTCTATTTAACGCAACAAGCAAATCTTATAGCTGGACTAACTTACTCAACCCGCTTTTGTCGGATTAACGCAGACACCCTGACAGATAGCGCGGCGGAAACCACTTCGCAGCGTGATCGATAGTTGCTGCAATAATGACTCAGAGCCCGGAGAGAAAAAAATAAACAAAAGAGGCGCAATCTCGGTCGACGCTATGCAGATTGTGCCCTCCGACGGTGCGTGCATCAGCCCACGTCCGAGCGATAACCGTTGTCACGTCCATAGAGCTGATCACTGAACGGAAATCTATCCGAGTGTACTTGTGCTCATTCCAGTGCATTGCTTCGCTTCTATTGCCAAGTAAGGTATAGATTCCATTTTCTTTTTTTCTTTAGTTTTGATACATGCATTTCATAATACAGACAATTCGGTTCCACGAATACTTTCACAACTGAGAACTTGGACAGGTGAACAATGTAACAGGCTGAAGTTTTGATATTGGCCCAGCTAAAGGTGGGTGAATCGAGCTAATGAAATAATCTTTCAGCTCAAGTAGTCCCGTATCTCCAGCTTAAAAAAAATGCATTGTTGTGCTCCAAATACTTTGGTGTCCGGTTTTCACTGGTGGGGTCTAACGCTGCGAGGTTGCACAGGGGTTGTGAAATACGCCGTGTATATAATATAGTGCAGGTGGTCAGTATTCATATTTTGAGACTTCGCAGTCCTTTCAACGTGCTCTCTGAGCGCGGTACGCGAGCATTCCGGACCTATCGAAGTGCGGTCACTGCGGCCACTACATGCGGCCGATAGACGAACTCGCGACCTCGGGCTCAGAAGCAGACATAGCTTGACATGCTCGACCCACGAGTACACTGACTCATACTCGCTCTACACGAATTTCACAGGCGTGAGATAGAGCGTCGGTGAGGGCTGGCTAAAGCGAGTACAAACGAAAGACAGCGACGGTGATTTCGAGTGGACGTGAACGTGAGTGACTGTCAGGTGAGTCATATACATGTGTGAGTGAACGGGAGTATGTGCGTGAGTTAGTGCCGGTAAGTGTGAATGAAAGTGACTATGAACCAATGTGAGCTTTCATATATGTGAGTATAGGCGCAAGTATACGAACGTGAGTGAGCGCCAACGTGTGTGAGTGCACATATGAGTGTGAGCGAGCACATATCAGGCGAAAATATTGGTGAGTAAATATGAGTGAGTACCCGCTTACTTTGCTAACCCATGGAAGCAGGGTACCACATTTTTATTATTATTAGGTTTGTGCACATATACACACAAGGACACGAAAGAAATAGGGAGGGAGCAAGCTGACAACTGCCACCGAGAGGGGCACAACGCTTACCTACTCTTTCAGGAGGAGAGAATAGAGGAAATGAAAATAGGAGGAAAGAAAAGAGGAAATAAAGAAATGACGGGGACACAGACAGAACAAAACAAAAATACAAATAATGTCTATAAACGGGAGGCAAAGCCAGTATCCTTCAGAAATGTTAACAGGGCTCGATGGGCCACGTCGAGCAGCACACCCTCTTAGAAACAGGCAATCGTCAAGGGTCGCACATTACAGTCCAATACGTCTATATACCTTAATTAGCAATGCGCGCTGCGCAACGAATGCGGGACACTCTAAAACGAGATGTTCAAGTGTCTCACAAGAGCCACAAAATGTACACGACGGGCGGTCCACACGTCCTTGTCGGTATAGGCGTTCCCGCACCAACACAGATCCAACCCTTAACTTGCATAACAGTGCTCTAGCACGACAGGGCAAGCCTCGACCACGAACACGGGGAGGGAACAATCCGTTTGCAACACGCTGGTCTGGGTGCTGCTTTAGGAGGTATCGGCGTATCAGAAGACGAGCGTTTTCAAACATACAGGAAATGTCAGGGCAGTCACATTCGTGGTGGGCACAACTTGAAGCGAGGCGATCAGCCTCTTCATTTCCAGCGATGCCCACGTGCGAGGGTATCCACTGGGCAATGAGAGACACTTTACGCGAAGTAATTTTTCCGGCAGATTCTTGGATACTGCATAAAATTGGGCAATCGGCATCTTGTTTCAGTCTGCTGAGGGTTAGCACGGGAGTCTATAAGAATGACGACCTTCAATGCGTTTAATTCTTTGTGTACGTACTTCAGAGCAACATCACTCGCTGCTAGTTCTGGAGTTGTTGATGAGGTATGATGAAGTATTTTAAACACCCGTCTGATGTCAGTCCAAGGGCAGAAGAAAGTTGCAGAAGCGCCTGGGGCGTCGCTGCGTACAGATGCGTCCGTGAATACTTTAATATAATCTCCATTTTTTTCAGATTCAGACATCAATTTTTTCAGACATCAGGAAAGAAATTCCGCTCTTGTAGCCTGCCATCTAGACGAAACAGTACCATTCGTTCCATCAGCTTCATAACATTAAAATATATTGGCCGGTATGACTTTAGGTGTTTTTCAGAGCGGTCGGGCTTTAAGACTGGTATCACCAAAGGTGATTTCCAATAATTGGGGATCAGCGACGTTCGCGACCCTTTGTTATATGCGTCCAAGACATTTTGATGAAAGGCCTCATCGATGTTTCGTAACGCCTTGTACGTAACCCCGCCTGCACCAGGGGCAGTGCGACGTTTAGAGAGGCGGAGCGCGTTGCCCAGCTCCTCGAGAGTAAAGTCTGCTTCATCCATCTGGAAGGCTGGACCATAGCAGAAAGTTATGGTCGTGTGACTTGTCAGAGGATTAAGGTCATTGTTAGCGTTGTCACTTGGCATAGGAGGTACGAAAAGGTCGGCAAATGCTTCTGCAAGAATTTTCGGAGTCCGGCCAGTCGTTATGCACAAAGCAGCGGTTGGATTCTTGCAGATCTCAGGAGTTCGGAGAGCCTTCAGTATGCGCCAAACACTTCCAAAACCTTTTGCCGTATGCAGAGAGCTACACAGTACTGCCCTGCTCTTTCGACGAAGTTGTTTTGTGTGCCACCGTATGGCTGCGTCTAGGCGGTTATACACCGTCCAATCAGAGATTTTTTTAGAGCGCTGCGCTCTCCTGTAAGCGCGGCGCGACAGGCGCGTAGCCTCTAGAGTTTAAGATCGGGGTTCGGTTTATCTATGCCCCGCCGTCGTCGTACTTGTTGGAGACACTCGCTCACCGGTTTCAACAACTAGTCGTGTGATGGGTCCTCTGCAATCAGCTGACGGAACTTGCTCCAGTTTGTCACTGTGTAGGCGGCAGTCTGGCGGTTAGGGGTATGTTCTGGAATCAACCAAATTGGTAGGTGATCTGAGCACCATGGGTCAGATTCACATGACCAGGCCAGACACACATCTTTTGTTGATATCGCAAGGTCGTTAGTGGATTGTTCCTTCCCTCTGCCGACAAATGTGGGTGAGCCGTCATTCATTGTTTGTAGATCATGTAAAACAATAAGCTCGTCAATCTCCACCCCACGCTGGTCTTGTGGACGAGAACACCAGCGAGGATGGTGAGCATTGAAGTCTCCGCACATCACAAATGATGGGCCACACCGAGAGACTAAGCACTCCAATAAGGTGGTGTCTGAAGATCCCGTCGGTCGATAATATATGCTTGCCACAGTCGTCGTATCTCCGAGACTCACAGTAACGACTGTACATTCAAAATCGGTATCGCAGTTATCGCTTGTGTCAATACTGCGATATTTAGTTCAGCTCGGACGTATAGCGATGCTTTGGTTAACAGCGCAAACAGACGGCCACAAGAAGGAAGACACGTACACACAGGCGCTGGAAACGTCTGTGTGTACGTGTCTCCCTTCTTGTGGTCGTCTGTTTGCGCTGTTAACCAAAGTTTCAAGATGTACCAACTCGTCCAAAAAGAAGTATTGATGTATAGCGATCGATGCTTTTGAAGTATTTCGCGGATGCGTGGCGTCCGTGCACTGGAAGGACCCGCATGCCGGCGCTGTGCATCGAGCGTTACTGTGGATGCCTACGAAACCTGGAAGTCTGAATTCTTCTTTTCTTATATTGGTTTCTTGAAGCGGCGTGTTCATTGGCGGGAGCTGATGGACTAGATCGGCATGCCGCGGTCGTAAGGACCTGTCATTCCATTGCATCACAGACGGACGGAGCTTTCCACCAGCGTTCATGGTGTTTCTAGTGAAGGCCGTCGAGAACCGGAACAAGAGCCTCCAGAAGTTGCTCTGCAGCTAATGCTGCTGATGTCTGACGACCGGCAATCAGAGATCTAACGACGTTGACAAACATCTAAAGCCGGTTGATAAGTTGTTCATCATAATTGACCGAGACCACTGTAGGCACCCTATTTAAAGAGTTTTCTACTGTAGACGACGCCTTGGATGGAGCTGGTTCCGACGCTTTCAGAGGCGTGATCTTGGCAGATACTGGTTTGGACGCTTTCGATGGAAGCGCCGGCCACGATGTCGCAGAGAGACAGGAATTCCGCCTCCCTACTTCCTGCCAATGTGCGGTGTCTGCTATATTCTTCGAACGAACGGGTGCATCTTTAGTTTTGCCATTTGTAGCCGCTGGACGGGTAAAGCGGCTACGCGACTTCTCTCCTGATGCCTTCTTGTTAGCTTTCTCTTTCAAAACCTTTAGTTTCTTCTTCAGTGTGGGACATTCTTTGTATGTTGCTAAGTGTTCACTGTTACAATTACGGCACCGAGATATTGGACTGTCGCAAGAATTTACGTCGTGATTTTGAGCACATCTGGCACAGACCACAGCACTTATGCAGAAACCCTGTACATGATCAAGCTTTAAACATTTGCGGCACTGTAAGGGCTTTGGTACGAAAGGCCGAACTGGGTATCGCACTGGCGCTGAGCCGTGCTCGAGCACCTCAAGGGCTGCAGAAGATAGCGCCAATTTTTTCTTTCTCAAACGAACTACTTAGTATCACACTAGTCCAGCCTTTATATGACTAGGCAGCTTTGCACAGTCGAAAAGAACCTTCACACACTTTGGCGAACCGAGCCGTCGAGCGCTGATGATTTTGCATGGAGGCGTGCAAATGATCATACTTTTCAAGACGTCGTCTTCAAGTTCTAGATCAACATCAGATATGACGCCAGTTGTTACATCCTTGCCCTCTGGTGTGTGCGCTCGCGTGTTGACACCACCGAGTTGAGACAGACCAAGTAGAATTTGCATCGTCTTCTCATCTGTTGTGTCCACGGCAATTATAGTTTTCCTGGGGTTGACTCAAACCTCTTGAATAAGACCCAGGGATAGTTTGGAAAAAAAAGCATGCAGTTTCTGTTTGCAGATGGAATTGAAGAATACCATCATGTCGACCGGTACGAAGGCTACTGTCGAAGTCACAACGTTGCTGTATATGATAGTTGCTTCGCTTGATGACGATGTCGAAGACTTCCGTCTTGAACGCCGCTGCTTATCAGGTATGAAGGCATCCGAGTCGTCCGACCTGGCGTCAGACTCGGAATCGGCAGCTTCTGATTCCACTGAGGAGCTGAGGTGCTTCCTTGTGACGGGAGGTCTGTCCCTGCCGTTTGACGGATCCACCACCATCTCCTCCATAACAGGCTTTGTAGGGAGGGCCTCCCAGCAAAGCAGCAGTCTTGAAGGCCCGTACAAACGGCTCTGGGTGTTGCTGATGCACGATTAAACACAAAAAAGAGAAAAACTTCAGCGTCAACAGGAACCACCAGCCGAACGCACGAACTTCATCGTCGATGAGCCAATGAGCCAACCCAGCCAATGGGCCACCGCGGCCCGTTCCATGCACTTAGCATTGTCCTGCAGGGGCGCAAGGGTCAGCTTTGCGGTGAATATTAACCGAAATCTTAATGTACTTGAACTGTTGCGTGGCGGTCTCATTTTTTTTTATGAATGAACATGACTTCAGCACTTACCACGGTTTCAATTACAATTTTCAATATTTTTAACATCAATACAACTTAATTAAGTAGCAAGATAATTGGGACACTATGCTCAGATATCCCAATTGAACATAACGATTTCTTGCGCGAGTAATCAGTGTTCGTCTCTTCGAGTAACCCTGCTTCAGTCGCTGACTTGCGCTATATATTTCCCACCGGACATTGTTGAGTAATTTGTCTGGAAAAAAAATCCGAGGAGTTGTATAGTTTATGATACATCAATTTCGCCAGGGCAAGCTGCAGGGTGCAACAAGCATGCCGAAGGAGAAAGAATGAGGAAAAATCAAAAAGCGCAGTGAACCGTAATTTACGCTCTTTTGTAACGACACCGCCCGTTGAGAGCACCGTGAGAAACGCTCTGTCGCAAGCGTCAAATTTATTCATCGCCACGCGAGGGGTTTTTCGCGAGCGCGGTGTCGTGTCACTGCGCTCCCGCTTCAGCGAGTAGGTCGAATCGGTTGAATCAGTGGAGCTTCTGGGAAATGACGAGGAAGAAGCGCAAACAACAGGCTACGGAGGAAACAAAAACGCACTGCATGCCGGGCAATGAACGGCGCGTTTTTCGCACATACTATTAATTTCCCCCCGGTCCATCGCGATCATTGGGTCAAGCGGCGTAGAGTGTATTTCTCTCCCTCTCTTATTCTCCCTTGCTGTCTTTCGCAATCACCCCCTCCGACAAATACATCAATGCGTTCACTCTGATCTCGAAGAACAACAGGGAGTGGAAATACATGAGGGTGAGAACTGTGTTGCATTAGCGACGAGTATAATTTCATTCGTAGTTGTTGTTTCTATTCAGCCTGGGAAATAGGCTATACCGAAGTACTCGATATCCTGTCATCGTGGATGAATAATAAACCCGCCGCGGTGGCTTAGCGGCTATGGTGTTGCGCTGCTAAGCACGAGGTCGCGGGATCAAATCCCGACCGCAGCGGCCGCATTTCGATGGGGGCGAAATGCAAAAACACCCGTGTCCCCTACAATGGGGGCACGTTACAGATCCCCCTGGGGGTCAAAATTAATCCGGAGTTAACCACTACGGCGTGCCTCATACTGAAATCATGGTTTTGGCAAGTAAACGCCAGATTTTTCTTAATGAATAAATAACTACGGATGGTCAACAAGTGCATACTTCGCGTCTATACCATCAGCATGAATTCAGACGCGAAGACGAATAAACTGATAAAAACACCTGTTTAAGGTATACGGTTACATCGAAGTCCGGCGGGCAATCACTCCGCAGCCGGTTTCTATAAGCGTGGTACAGTCCCAGACGTAGGTTTTGGAACTTAAATTATGACATTGTTGAAAACCTGAAACCTGAAAACGCATCAATACTTCGGTCGTTTTCGGAATGGTTCGCGCTTAAATTTATGCGCTAAGTTGGAAGATGCGCGTGACTGCGTATTTTAGGCAGAGATGTGGACATGTGCGCGTTTCGTTTTGCTTTATACTTCAATGAGGTACATATTCTGTAAAAATGCAACGCGTCATACATCTTTCTTACGAAGCCGCTAGTGAGCAGCCAGCAAATATCGGAGTGGCTATGTCTCGTCGTATGCCATACCAGCAACAAATAGCGAACTCGTATGGCGAATGGTAAGAATTGACAAAAAACATAAAAATAGTGCATGGCAATATTTCTTTAGATACATTAATATCTGCGCCGATGCTATTGCATCTCTTGCGACTGCGTTACACTGGCAATATTTTTATTGGGATAGCAATTATATCGACACTCCAAGCGGAGTTCTGCCGTCGGCATCGTTGTCACCATCGTCGTCGCCGTGAGGTTCCGTATAAAGGCCAAGACCGATAAAATCGTCGCCGCGAGCCGTATGCTGTATGTGCGAGTGAAAGCACGCGAGAGACGCGTGCTTTTACGGAGAGCCAACGCACGGCGGAGAGCAAGTACGACGTCTACCATCGCGCGAAAGGCCGTAATGAGATGGGAGAGACGGGGGTGGGGGGGCGACCTAGTGCGGTGGCACCAAGTGCATGTTTTTCGAGCGGCCGCAAGGGGAACTGGCGACTCAACCTAGAACGCGAAAGGAGGAAAGTAGGAAGACAGCGCGGGAGGGAGGGGGTGCGGCTTCTACTCTACCAGCAACTTCGTACTTGTACTTTGCGCGGCTGCGGGCGGTCGCGCGCACCGTATCTTGAAAGCGAACTGCACACGGCTCCTACCTTTCTATGTGCTGTGATTTCGCCGCTCAGTTTCCGTTGGAGCGATAGACTGCACGAACCTTCACTCGCTGCTGACACCGCGCTTGCTCACGCCAGCGTTTTGACAGGGGCTGTCTGCGGTCATCGAGTGCGATCTATCCATGTTTGCTTGTGCACGCTGACACCATGCTTGTTAATTCAGTTAGTAAACGAATGTGTCCAAGTTTATACAGCCGATAAAACTACTGTCTTTATTCCGTATAGCTCTCTGCTAATTTGCTATCGCAATTTATGCTTCACCTTTCGGGCGAAACTGCGACTTTTTTTAATAATGGTGTTTTACGTGCCAAAATCACGATCTGACTATGACGCACGCCGTAGTGGGGGACTCTCTGGAACAATTTGGACCACCTGGGGTTCTTTAACGTGCACTTAAATCTAAGTACACGAGTGCTTTCGCATTTCGCCCCCATCGAAATGCGGTCGCCGTGGCCAGGATGCGATCCCGCGACCACGTGCTTAGCAGCCCAACGCCATAGCCACTAAGCAACCGCGGCGGGTTGACTTTCTTTTTTTTTTTAGACGGAGGCGTCCTGATTCTCGTTCATAATGTCACATATGCACGTAAAATGGTCATTTATAACATATTCAAAAGGATATTAACGCAGGTGTCAGGTGAATCCAGTTAAACATAGGCATGGTAAGAGCACCGCCGTCGCTTTTACATACGTGTACGGTGTGTATGACAGTACTTTTTATTTTCAGCGCATAATGGAGATTTTGTAAGCCCACGTGTGTGTGAAGGGGGGGGGGGTGATAAAGAGAATGTTCATCTCTGACGCCGCTTACTTTGGCGACCTGCCTTCAACTCTGAACCTGCCAAATGTGTGGTGCTTTCTGAAAGTGTTTCGAGTTCCAACATGTAAATCATATCATAAGAAGCCAACGAACAAAGACACCAAGGACAACATAGGGGAAATTACTTGTACTGGGGGAAATTACTTGTACTGTAGGCATCAATGTTGCCGGATTCGAGACCCTCGTTATGTAATGAACGAGAAGATAGGGAACCGAGGGGCCCGATTTCTAATTATCATATCATAAGAAGCTTCCTATGATATGATAATTAAAAATTGGGCCCCTTTGTTCCCTATCTTCTCGTTCATAACATGTAAATCAGTAGTTTTCGCTGTACGGCAGAATTATTTATTTCCATCAATACGCAGAAACCCTTATTCACAACAGCAATTACTACAGCGCAATGAAGGAGCATGTTTGTATCCTGAAAATATTCATTGAACCACCTGTCCCTTTCTTTTTTCTTCTCATTCACTTGTTAGCGCCTTTACTTTCGTGCTAGAGCCAACATCGGTGTCGATTTTTATGCCGCCGCCTTATCAGCGACGCTGCACCTAGTAAATCATGGTTTTCTCCTCCAGTGAGGCAATGTAATGTATCATTACATAAGAAGATAGAACAATTGCTAAGGACTGATGCCCCAGTAAAGGTTTTCACAAGATCGCCTATAGATTGCAAGCTGAGGCTGGACTTGAACTTATAAGCTGCTTAAAGGCTTCTGAGATAGAGCATAACGACAACGTGTACCATCCATGGAATCTCCTACCATGCAAATGTGCATATATTGCGGCGTAGGCTATAAATAACGCTTGCTTTACATGTGCGTGTTAAATATTCGTCACGCTGTATATATGGTAAAGTTAGGAAAGAAAATCTCGACTTCGGCCCTTGCCCATTAGTGCACAGTACTGTTTTTTTTTTTCGTTAGCCTTAAGCTGATACGTAGAAGAAAGTGTGCAATGGTGTGACGATCAGCTTTCGGCAGTACGTTCCTGCACTCGTGTTTACCACAACTGTCCAACGAATAGCACGGAAAGAACACATTCTGCTTGACAATATTCAGTGTGAGGATGGCGACGAATAAAACACGGGACACGCACGCGACTCTCTATATATGGACAAGCGTAATTAGCTCCAAACGTTTCATTAGCCTTGTGACCAGGTCCAGATATTCAATCCCGGGACCACCGTCCCCAATGCCACCATATTCATAAAATGCAAGTGGGCCATATTGGATGGCAGTCAGAGAAGCCATGTTTCACGGCACACAGATGTAGATCTCCGGAGCAATGATATAATTCCCTACACAAATTAGCAATATTCAATGATTAGCAATATTGTTGCATCTATTCAGTTGCGTCCATTCAGCGTGAGTCATATATACGTGGGCTCGCGACCGTCCAGGGAGAGCCGTATCAAACTGTATACATATAGCTCTTTTGCTCAAGCGATGCGCCAACAGATTTCTGCGTGCGCGTATATAGATGACAAGATTGCATAGGGTCGCGTTGGCTAGGAGAGTAGTCGGACGGCCTTCGAGTGGAGGTTCGCTGTGTGACCTGATTGCACTCGCGTCTTGAAAGCGATCCCAATGCGTTTCTCCACATAGGCCACTGTGAGCGACTGTTGAGTCAGTGCTGGCTCAAGGGCCTAGAACACTGGCAGGGCTCCATATTATGAGCTTTTGCCGCAATCGGTCAAGGCCTGGATCTGCACTTGGACCAGATGCCTACATTTGAGTGGCTTTTGTGTCGCCGGACATGAGAGACGAAATAGTGATAAGTTGTGGGCTAATTTCTGTTCCCTACGGGCCCTCTCAATGTAATGCGAACCCATGATTTTTGGTTGTGCGTTTACCACGTCTCGCATGCAGTGGGGCCTCCGCAACCAGATATCGGACCCGTTATCTCACGCTCAGCGCGTATACAGTGCCTGCGTCTACCTTGCCATGCGCGAGTGAGTTCATTTTGAATTCATGGGGAGTGATTATTTTGAGGACATTAGTATTAAAGCACCAAGAAATGAATAACTTTATCGATGGCGAGCCGACGTGTTCTGCAAAGCACTCATACCAATTAAAATGTCGCCTCGATTGCCCCTTGTCCAGGACGCCATAATAGCCATAAAGAAATAATAACTGATAAACAGATATATAGCAAGGCTGCTTAGATGAGCACATTATTCTCCTTTCGCGCCGCTGCTTTACTTGTATAGCAGTTTCTTATCAGAGCACTATCTAAAATGCTGTAGTAATTAAAACTTGCAGGCACGCAGTTGCCGTCTTTTCACTTTTTTGTATTATTGGCTCAGTTATCAGGGAGCCAGCGCCATGAGTCATTTATGCTGTCGCATATCGAAAAGTGAACATGGCGACATGCACATTGCTACTAGAGTGTTGGCCACTGCAGTGTTATCACTAATAAATCGGCACGGACGAAAATAGACCAGCAAAACTAAATGAAGATATTTGTTTTTCAATTAGGTAAATAAAAAGAAAAAGAAAACGCTGAAAGGAATACAGGTTCGCATACTCTCGTATACGCAAGTGGTAGTTTGTGGTCACTTTGCGGTGGATAGTGCAACGGCATCACCACATATTGGTGGTGTAGCGTGTCACTTTAGAACTGTTGCGCACCATCAGATGTCTAGACTACATTGGACTAAGGTGTTTATAGACTACTGGGCTACGTACGGCACTCGTCGCCGAGACCAAACATCTTCTGTTCTTATTTTCTACCACCATGAGATACATAGCTTTGCTGTCTCAAACTCAACGCTTCCTCCTCCTGTTTTTCGTCTGTACAGGGATAGCTCGTTGCGACCCAACTACGGTTCGAGGAGCATAACGAAGATATTCTTTTCCTTTCCTGTCCCGCGTTTTAATCTTTACGTTTACGTGGTCTGCTGTGTACAAGGCGAAGCGTTCGCGGCGTCGAATTCAAGCTGGCACGACATACATGTAATTTAAAAAAAAAGCATGCCTAAGCCTATTGGGCCTTTTCACGCTTTCCTTCAGCCTTAAAACACTTCAAGGCTGACTGCTTCCGACCCACGCTTTCCACTCTGAAACGAAATGAAACACGGGAGCTAGCTTCGCTAGTGCAAGAAAGAGGGCGCTTCATGAAGCTAGCGAAACCAGCCAATACAGGAGTTGCTGATGTTGTTGTTGACGTTCTTGCCTTGAAAACTGTAGCACTTGGACCCACGTACGGGAGAGTGGCGAGATGTGACGGATAAGAACAAAGGAACCCCGTTGAAGCGTAACACAGCTAAAGAAATCAAGAACGCGAAATCATAGTTAAAACAAAATGAGTATTCAGTTTTCGTATAGTTGCGCAGTGGACGCCAGCATTTCGATTTCTTGCTTCATATTTCGGTTTGTTTTACTCACTGAGTGTCAAGTGCTTAATTCAATCGACTCAACGCACATGTGACCTTCCTCTTATCGGTGCCGACACCACGGCAGCGCCGGGTGACAAAGAAAGCAGGAGGCACACCTAGGTATATTCGTAGGTATATTGTACGAATTAACTTTTAAAAAAATGTTATCGAAAGGAAAAGACGTTAATCATTTAAGGGATCGACTGGTGCGAAAATTCAAAGTTCGTGCAATTGTTCCTCGGCCAGAAGACAATGATCCTAACCTCTTCTTGGGTTAGACTGTATATAGTGTTAAAAGATCAGATACATACACGCGGAGCAGGGGACATGTCGCACGCCCTGCTGTGTCTGCATGTGTGATGCCCGTATAACATGGCCAAAATTCGGCGTTATTTTCAGCTCCAGAATTGTTCAGCGTAAGTGTCATCAGATGGCTGTCGTAAGACGATGTTTATTGACGCGTGACACAGGCTGCAGAACACGCTAAACAGAGCGTGAGTTCGTCGAACTGACTTCCTTTGACTAAACTCCTTCGAAGTTCTGTAAAGTAAACAAAAGCGCCGCGTAAAACGAAGCCTTCAGTATTGTACATAGTAATTAGGTTACTGTAGTTCCTGAAGTCTACAGGCCTCCGTAAGCGACTGGTAAAGTTTCGATATGTGCCTCTGGACGACGCGACACCCTGTGTGATTTCTCTTCCTTTCTTTTCATCCCTTAACCCCCTTCCCACTGCGCATGACAGCAATCTGAACGTCCGTCTGATTGTCCTCCCTATCTTTCTTTCCACTTTCTCTCTCTCTCTTCTTCTATCTACAGAATATCAGAGACAAAGAACGCCTTATAGGCTCTCACCTAGCAACAGTCACTATTTGCGATAACTATTCCGCAGATGCAAACGCAAAGCATGGCCGCATTGGTGATTGCCCTGTTTCTCTCTCTCCCTTCCTTTCTCAAATGTAATCTCTTTCTGCTCATTTGAAAATCATGTGTTGTTCGAAAGCCAATGATACAAGTCGCCAAAATTTCTACGGCCATTGAATCGACCAATCAATCATCCAAACAAATTAATCATCGATTAGTTGCGATGCGTTTATTCTTATAAAAGAGCAAAGTTAGCGACACGTTTCTAAGTAGTGGTAATCATTTCGAGCAGTTTCTGTGGCCACTTATCACTGCTGCCCATTCCGAATTACGCGCTTTTCTGTGTCGAATTCAATGAGGCTAAGCTTGCCAGCTCAAACTGGCGCTCAATATGCCCCTCTTTCTGGGTATACTAATGTGTTTTCTGGTGCCCAAAGCATACTTCCGCGACATAAACGTGTAGCAATGATGCCTGTAAGTCAACCTATACTTTTTTAACTTTTTACCGTCCTCAGTACATTCGAAACCAGCGCGCAGCCATGCTGCTACCGTGATTGTGTTTGAATGAGCAACGAGAGAGCGCAAAACATCTTACGCTGGAGCGTTTACCACATAAAGGCACACTAAACACAGCAGCACTGAATCAGTCAAACACTTTCGGCACTCATTTCAAGGTAAACTGCTGATCGTCATTAGAGAAAACGTAGACTAAAATTCCCTTTCTTTAGAAACTTTGCTCCAAAATCTTGTAGCGCAGGTACGTCAATGTGACGCCGCATATTTCAAATTATTATTCGCATTTGGCCCGTTTTGGAGCGAGAGAATTTTGTCACTTTCTGGGTTGGGTTTTAGGCCTTTAGAAGTGTCGTGGCCACTCGTCTTTCGCTTCTGCGTCTCTTCATGCTGACCAAACCTGCTGTCACGGTAACAGTAGCCCTTCTCATATTGCAGAGCCGTGATCGACTGATAGAGCTTAACTTATCATGGCTCTTTAATGTGTCTTTGGCATCGAAACTGCGATATGTAATAATTTACAATTCACTAACTCATTCTTCATCTTTCGTTCTTCCTCTTACGTCTTTGCCCCTTTACGCCAATGACGTTTATGCCTACATGTTCCCTCTCTCTCTTTTTTCATCTTTCTATTCTCCCTTTTCCTTATGCGCAGTGTAGGGTAGCAAACCTGAAGCTCGTCCAGTTGATCCCTCTATATTTCTTCTTGCTTTTTTATTCTCTCTATCTCTCCGCACGCCTTTCTCAAACATCTCCAACCAACTAGCCCGCCTGCACAGCCTCCTGGAGTCATTTCTAAAAAGTTCATTAAACATACGGTGTGCATCATTTCCTGGATTAGTAAACATCCCAAATACGCGCACAGGCATGGATCATTGTAATATCGCCCTAAGTGACTCATTCCAACATGATCATAACGCTCAATTATTTATTCAAGGATCGCAGATTAGTAGTGTTATTGAGTTTTAATACCCTTAATCATGCTCGTTTAATAATCCCCTACGTTGTTTTTTCCTCTCTCTCTCTCTCTTCCTTTCATTCTTTAGCTTGCGAATACTTGCGGCAGTTTTCTGGATTTTTCGTGCATCTCAGAGAAGTGCATTATCTGGCACCTCCAACAGACACCGTCACCTGCATGGACACGCCTCATGAAAGAAGGAAAAAAAATGTTAAACAAATTAAGCAGATCCAACTGTAGTTGACATCTACGCAATGTGAGAAGTGGTTAGTTTCTCGTTAAGAAGGTTTTTGCTGCTTTTGTGACGTGTGCAGCCTATGGTATCCGTGTCCGTCTATATATATATATATATATATTGTGAGACGTCGACCGATGCGATGCCTTTATTTCAGAGCAGCCGCCCGAAGCAGAGACGAAGCACCGCGCGAGACAAAAGATGATGATGAGTCGTTTGTACAGATGACGGCGACGATATGCCCAAAATGCGCTCACACTAACTTCCCCCCTTTCAGGAAAGCGGTCAGCAAGGCCGCAATCTAGAAAGGGTCGATACGGCGAATGTAGGGTTTCAGGCGAGATACGTGAACGATTTCCGTAGTGCGGCGGCGGCGGTCAGTAGCTGAGCTGACAGCAGTGACGCGGTAGTTAACGGCCGAAGTTCTTTGCAAAACGGTGTAGGGGCCGAGGTATCTGTGGAGAAACTTTTCACAAAGGCCAGGTGCGCGAACAGGTGTCCACAAAAGAACTTCGTCGCCTGGGCGGAACGAAGCAACGCGACGCGTCGCATCATATCGAATTTTCCTTTTGTCCTGAATGGTAGCGGTGTTGGCGCGGGCAATTTCAAGGCAGCGGGCGATGCGAGCAGCAAATTCTTCAGGAAGAGACGCGCATGGAGCAGCAGGTGCTGAAAGGAGTGTAGTGTCCAAGACGAAAGACGGCGCACGACCGTACACAAGGAAGAAGGGGTTGTAATTGGTTGTACGTTGGACGGCAGTATTATACGCAAACGTCACGAAAGGTAGGATGGTGTCCCAGTTGGTGTGGCCAGGTCGAACATACATTGACATCATGTCGGACAAAGCTCGATGAAAACGCTCTGTAAGACCATTTGTTTGCGGATGGTACGCTGATGTGGTCTTATGGGTGGTGTGAGAGGCCTGGAGGACTTCACGAAGGACGTGCGATAGGAACGTCTTGCCACGGTCACTCAAGAGGACACGAGGTGCGCCGTGGCGCAAAACGATACCGTGCACGAAAAACTCGGTGACTTCGGAGGCAGTACCAGAGCGAAGAGCCGCTGTCTCAGCGTATCGCGTTAGATGATCCACTACGGTAACGATCCAGCGGTGACCAGCGGGCGTGAGTGGGAGGGGTCCGTACAAGTCTATGCCCACAATTTCGAAGGGGGCGGACGGGCATGGTAGAGGCTGCAGAGGACCGGCTGGAAGGGATGTCGAGCGCTTTCTCTGTTGGCATGACGCGCAGGATGCCAACGTATTTGGCGACTGAGGTGGAAAGGCCCGGCCAGAAACAACGCGTTTTGATGCGGTCGTAGGTCTTATGAAAGCCCAAGTGGCCAGCCGTCGCGTCGTCGTGAAATGCTTCCAATACTTGGAGTCGAAGTGAGCCAGGTATTACTGGCACCCATCGGTTACCGGAAGGATGGTAGATTGATCGAAATAACGCTCCATCTTGAAGCTTAAAACGTGAAAGTTGTCGTCTTAAGGGACTGTTGGGGGATCGTGCCAAGCCAGTAAGTCGGTCGATCAGCGTACGGCAGTATGAGTCAGTACGTTGGAGTGAGACGAGGTCAGTAGACGGAAGAAAGTCAACTGAGGCAACCGACTGTCCCGGGCTACGGGGCGTGTGCTGAGACGTGTGGCTAGATGGTGACGTGCAGACCGAAGGTGAAGCATGGGCGTTTCAGGACAGGGGCAGCGCGACAAAGCGCCGGCATCTTGATGTTGTTTGCCGGACCTATACGTGACAGTGAAGTCATATTCCTGCAAGCGCAGTACCCAACGGCCGAGGCGTCCAGACAAGTTTTTCAGGGCCGACAACCAACAAAGAGCATGATGGTCGGTCACAACTGTGAAATGGCGGCCGTAGAGATAGGGTCGGAATTTTTGTATTGTCCACACGATGGCGAGGCATTCCTGTTCCGTAATCGTAGTTACGCTCAGCAGGAGAAAGAGCACGACTTGCATAAGCCACGACTTGCTCTTCAGACTTCTGATTCCGCTGCAGCAGGACAGCACCAATTCCATGCCCACTGGCATCAGTGTGTAGAATAGTAGGGGCGGTTGCATCGAAATGACGGAGCACGGGCCCTGACGTGAGAAGTCATTTGAGGGTCTGGAAAGCGGCTTCACAGTCGTCCGACCACACAAAGGACGTGCTCGAAGTAAGAAGTTTATGTAGAGGAGCGGCGATGGTGGCGAAGTCACGAACAAAGCGGCGGAAGTAGGACTGGCGTCCTACTTCCGCTTTTTTAAGTGTTGTTGGTGGCGTAAATTGCAGCACTGCAGCGATTTTATCGGGATCAGGCTGGATGCCATGCTTACTGATGACGTGGCCCAATACTTTAATGCTTCGGCTTGCAAAGCGACACTTTTTGTATTGAGTTGGAGACCAGCCTTTGCTAGACACGTGAGAACTTGGTCTAGACGTTGTAGGTGCTGGGAAAAACTCGACGAAAAGATGACAATGTCGTCCAAGTAACAAAGACAGGTCTTCCATTTTAAGCCACGGAGTACTGTGTCTATCATGCGTTCAAACGTAGCTGGTGCATTGCACAGTCCAAAAGGCATCACGTTAAACTCGAAAAGGCCATAAGGTGTAGCAAACGCAGTTTTTTTTCTTTATCCGGCTCATGCATTGGAATCTGCCAATATCCGGAGCGCAAGTCGAGGCTCGAGAAATACTCGGCACCTTGTAAGGTATCTAAAACATCGTCGATACGAGGCATTGGATAAACATCCTTACGGATAAATTTGTTTAGCGCCCTATAATCCATGCAAAAGCGCACAGAACCATCCTTTTTTTTTTTGTAACAAGCACAACAAGAGAAGAAAAAGGGCTTGCTGAAGGCCTTATAATGTTGCGTGTGAGCATGTAGTTCACTTGTTCTTCTATAACTTTTCGCTCCGAAGGTGACACACGGTACGGGCGACGCGGCGAATGATGCGAGAGCCGTCTGTTTCAATGCGATGAGTAGTTACAGTTGTCTGGCCCAGGCCTCGCGAAGAAACGTCAAAACAAGCTTCATGCTTCATTAAAATGGCGAGGAGTGCATTGGTGTGGGCCGGATTGAGATCTGCACTCAAGGTGGCCTTAATAGCACTAGTGTGGCCTGCTGCGGGCGTACAATGCGCGAAAGATGTGGCAGGCGAAACACTGACGGCACATACCGGCGCAGCGTCGGCGAGCTTGGCGACAGTAGACCCTTTCGGCAGTAGTGGTGGCTCAGGAGACGTATTAAAGGCTGTGAGGCTGGCATAGCCACTCGAGAACCGGACCAAGCAAGAAGCGATCGCGAGTCCTCGATAAATGCAGCGCTGAGAAGGTACAACCAATGCGTCTCCGTCGACAATGTCTGATGACTCAACGGTAAGAATACGTTCTTCGTCTGATGGGATAATAAAGTCCGCTGCTGCAATGAGGTTGGGACACGGGGAATCGCAAACGGGATAATTCTCGGTGTCGCTGATGTGAATCCTTGGGTCGCCGCACGAAATTAATGCAGAAGCAGCGGACAGGAAGTCCCATCCTAATATCATCTGATGAGCGCACGTCGAAAGCACCGCAAGTTGCACGTGATGACGAATACCGTCTATCAGGACGCGAGCTGTGCACTGTCCGGTAGGAAAGATGGGAACGTCATCGGCACCACATAGGACCGGACCAACATACGGCGTTTGCACTTTTCGCAGACGAAAGCACAGTTCACGATGTATAACAGAAATAGCGGCTCCAGTATATCTACAAGGGCGTCGACAGAAACACTCTCCACACAAACGGAGAGCAAATTGGCGGGGCGAGCAGGAGGAATAGGGAGAGTCCGACACGATGCAGTTTCTCTTCCAAAAACTGCAGCCTATATATAGTTTTCTGAACGGGTGTCCACAACATGGGAAGCAGCATGCAAGGGCGATGAGGAACGGCGGTAAGGTGAAGGAGAGCGACGCCGGGGTGAGCGGGATGCTCGAGCCATGTCCTGGGAAGGTGAAGGAGAGCGACCAGAAGAGGTTGTGTACCGTCCGGGAACGTAGGAATCCAACCTAGGAGCGCTGTCCCGCTCAAAGGTAGCATAGCCCCGCCTTTCATCCTGCTGACGCCGACGGCAGTACCGAGAAATGTGGCCGCGAATACCGCTGTAGAAACAAACCGGGCGCGACGACCGCCACGGAGAGTATACTACGGCTGTGCAGGAGTATTCGTAGGGGGTCGCGGTAACCTTCGGCAGGTGGAGACTGAACGGCCGAAGGAGGCCGGGAGGCAATTTCGGCATAACTTGGACGACATGGTCCAGTAGACTTGTCCATTTGGGCGTTTGTCATCGACGCCAGTTGGTCCTTGATGATGTCACGCCGTCCAGAAGGAGCGGGGCGAACGGTCGCAAGCGTCGCAGGTCCCGAAAGATGTCCGGGAAGTTCCTCCCTGATGAGCGTGCGTATCAGGGCTCGCAACTCATTATCACCGTTGAGACGAGGGTCTCAAGAGGCGCGTGGCAGGCGAATAGACTGGAGCGTGTCTAGACGTTGGCATGTTGTGATAATATCACCAACGCAGTTTGGGCTCTGCATGACGAGAGCATTAAAGGCGACTGTGTTGATGCCCTTCAGTATGTGGCGAACGCGGTCAGCTTCCGCCATTTCACTCTGTGCGCGGCGGCAGAGAGCGAGGACGTCCTCAATGTAGGATGTATAGGACTCGTCCTGTTCTTTTATGCGCGTTGCCAGCCTCTGTTTCGCGATTTCGGAGCGTCCAGACGACATGCCGAATATCTGGCGAAATTGCTGGGTGAATGATGGCCCCTCTAAAAAAGTCACTTTCGTGTTTTTTTTTTTTTTTTTAACCACGTCTTCGCAACTTCGGTTAGGTAAAAACAGACATACCGCAACTTGTGCGTGTCGTCCCAATGGTTGACGTCGCTGGCTCTGTTGTAGTGATCGAGCCAATCTTCCACGTCATCGCCGCAGAGGCCTGAAAAGACGGGAGGATCGCGGTGTTTGGTGTTCACCGTCCAGGTAGGCCCAGCTGGCTGAGCAGTGGTGGTATACCAGCACCTCCACCACTTGTGAGACGTTGACCGATGCGATACCTTTATTTCCGAGCAGCCGCCCAAAGCAGAGACGAAGCATCGCGCGAGACAAAAGATGATGATGAGTCGTATGTACAGATGACGACGACGATATGCACAAATAGCGCTCACACAAGATGATGAGTCGTTTGTACAGATAACGACGACGATATGTCCAAAATGCGCTCACAATACGTGTGTGTGTGCGTGTGTGTGTGTGTGTGTGTGTGTGTGTGCGTGCGTGCGCGTGTGCGTGCGCGTGCGTGCGTGCGTGCGTGCGCGTGCGTGCGTGTGCGTGTGCGTGCGTGTGCGTGTGCGTGCGTGTGTGTGTGTGTGTGTGTGTGTGTGTGTGTGTGCGTGCGCGTGCGTGCGTGCGTGCGTGCGTGCGCGTGCGTGCGTGTGCGTGTGCGTGTGGTGTGCGTGTGTGTGTGTGTGTGTGTGTGTGTGTGTGTGTGTGTGTGTGTGTGTGTGTGTGTGTGTGTGTGTGTGTGTGTGTGTGTGTGTGTGTGTGTGTGTGTGTGTGTGTGTGTGTTGTGCGCGCGCGCACGCCTGCAATTCGCAATTGTGCACACGGACTGTGGGCGGCGCACGAGGGCATCCATGATGGCCGGCACAGAGATTATCAGGATCACCGACTGGGCGTCTGTGTATAGCATGCCGAACTTATTCTGATCGGCTGTGGAAGAGAGTAGCCATGGCGCCAGCTTTTTGCAAAGTAGGTGTCTTTAGCAGACATGATGCATCATCTTCAAACCTGTGAAAAAAAAGCAAAGAATTAGAGCCCATGCCTAATAGAAAACAAGGAATTTCTGAACACTGGCTGTTTGTACAGACGTAAAGGCGAAGGGCTGTTTGTACAGACGTAGCATGTTCAAGGTAGGCATTCAAGTTTATTTTTGACGAAGGGAGTCCTATCAATATGCCTGAGCTTTTTGGTGTATTTTTCAGTGACGCTGTCCACACGCCTTGCCACTCCTTGCGTGCCCCGAGTAAGTACATAAATGGTATTCTTGAATATAACAAGTCACGCCCCGCGTAAGTAGAAATTACTAGCGTGGATACCCAGCATGGCGTGCTTGCTTGTTGCACGGTACACGGGCATTTTTGCAATTCGCCCCCATCGAAATGCGGCTGTCGTGGCCGGGATAAAAAAAAAAAAAGTTAGATTCGTTGCTTCTTTTGCTCTAACAAGGAGTGGCACTGCATATTTCTTCAAGCGCAATAGATTAGAACGTTAAAAACCCATCATAAAACTACCGGGATAAATAGTAAGACCGGAAGAATACTTCAAAACACAGTCCCTCGAACGTACGCAGCGTCGCGTATGGCCTGTTGAAGCTATCGACCGCGCCATTCATTTTCCGCTGGTACTCGAAAACCAAACACAGCTGCCTAACGGGTCTGCAAATAATGAACTGTTGCGGTGGCCTTCCGACAGCCTTATATAACGTCGTATGCAGAGCATAAATGGCGCGCACTCGCTAGCTTGTCATCTCGTGCCGCCTTGGGGCTTAGCGCCATCTCTGTGTAGAGGGACCACGTCCAACGATAAGGTGACGTCATATCCATTAAAATGGGAAGTGACGTCATTTTTGTTGAGAGACAGAGGCGCGAAATCTCTTTTGCTGGCCTGCGCCTTTAGAGCAGTATATGCGAATGCTCCGCAATTTGAGTCAAGCGGTGTTTCGAACTTTTAACACTTTTAGCGCGGAAAGCGATGCAGCGAAATTCCCGTCGGACCGGTGTCCAAATCACAACCACACGTAGAACATCGTTTCTTTGTGGGCCGAAGAAAGCTGTGGCCTTTGAGTGCTGGTCGCATTGTCAACCGTCAAGCCCTCGGCCAGCGCAGCAGCACGAAGGCAGCTGAAGAATGAACCTGGCGGTCGTAATTCAAAACTCCTGACTGAGTACGTTGACGTACACGATGAAATACACATAGCGAACACAACGCTCCCGCCAGATTTTAGACAAACGCTGACAAGCAAACAACGCAGCATCTCTCTACATGTTCACATCAGGAGTTTCATTTTCGTTGAATGAAATCAAGTTGTGTCTTGTGTGGATATATATAAAAAAATCTTTAATAATGTTTCTTCCCCCCTCACCTAGTCACGCATCAATCGCTGCTCCTACAGCCACCCTTGCTGGTTCGGGACCGCTTTCCGCCTGAAGCTTCGCGATTAATTTGAATCGTCGTTGGCTGATAGTCGAGCGGAACCTCGCACTATGACAAGCGTCACCTCTTATCTAGGGTAAGGGGTGATCCGCTGATGTCAAGATTAACTATGCAGTTTTACCCACTTTCTTTTGGCGCACAACGCTCTTATTTTAATTGGAGAACAAGTCATGTACGATGACTACGTAAATTGCGGTATCATTGCTTTCTTTTTTGCTTTTTTGCTTTTTTGTTTAGACCGCACTATTTTCGGGATCGCCGCATGAAAACGCCGAGATACACACATACACACGAATAACTGGGTTGACTCGGAGACGAATGCGTCGCATTAAAAAAAAAAAAGAACGCGAATGCGTCAACAAAGGTCAAAAAGTGCCAAGTTAACTTTACAGCTTGCGGAGCTCTCCCGCTCTGCAAGCGGCAAGTTGTTCAGGTGTTCTTGTCAGCCCACCAGCTACTCATTCGCATCACGCAGGAGCAATAAAGGCACCGTTCCATGATGTCACCTATTGCAAAAGCTTACGCCTCGTCCTTTTCTTTTTGTTGTAATTTATGTGCCGACAACGTCGTAATGAAGGACGCGACCTTTCTTTTTCGCCTAACTTACTCGAGATGCGATGCGGCGCCATTCAGGAATGCCCGTTATCAGGTGGTTCTCAGAGTCAGTGGGCCAACGGCCACAGAAGCCTTGGTCGAATTGCAAACATTATTCGTGGCCTTTTATCACTCTTACTCGGTGCCGCACACTCCGTGGGCGCTTGCGTGATTGATGACACAAAATGTCTGGCAGCACGAAACTAAATATATTCATGGACATGGACGGCGTTTTCTCGGCCCCGAACAGTTCGAAAAAATCGGAAAAGTCCGCCCCATTGCACGTGTATCGCGGCGATTGGGATGTTATCGCTCCGAAAGTCGTGTGTACAATTCCTTGTCTAAACGATTCACCTTTTATCGATAACGTAAAGCGGTCCTTTGAATGTTATCTCTTACGTAATAGGGGCGTATGGGTTTTTCATTAAACGTGCAGCCCAGAAGACTGTGCTGCTGTGTCGTTTCTCAATCAGTCTTCATTACTGATACGAAAAGAAAAAAAAAAAGAAAAAGAACTGCTTTAGAGAGACTATAAGATTGCGTGCGACTATGAATGACTGGAAGTATAGCGTTGAATACTCCATTGAACTACTCTATTATTTCTCTATAGGTTATTCTCACCGGTAAGCATTGCGATGCACAAAAACATACAGTGCTACAGTTGCACGTCTAGCCGGGAATGTTGAGTTACCTTCTAGCAACATTCAAGTTAGTTTTCAAAAAAGAGGCGCCTTCTTTCTTTTTTCTTTTGTGAAAAACCTGCCATAAGCAATTGCGTACAACGAAGCACCCTCTTTTTTGCACGAACAGAAAAATAAACTCCACTTCGCCTCACTTCAACCGACTTTGATACAGGCCTTGTCTTGCTGATTTTCGTCGCCCTCTTTGGTTGTTTTATTTGTCGGTGTATTTTGCGTCTTCAGAGGTAAGGCCAAACTGTGTGGTCTCCCTCAACCTCCGCTATAACGAGTGCTCCGGATTGATTGCAACCCCCTAGGGCACAGCTGCCTGGGAGCATGCGCCCAAAGCTGAGTCTTTTTCTCGTTCCCTGCGCACAGAAAAATAACGCCGTATACGCTGAGCCAAGCCGTATCGGCGAGTCACACGCAGTATACGAGGAAAAGAAAGACTGAAATATCTTTTTCTTTTCTTTTTTTTTCTTTTTTGAAATCAGAACAATAATGAGAGTTCCTCAGTCCAGGGCCTACTATCCGTTTCGTGGAGCTATAGACCTATGAACTCTGTCTTTCGGTGTATTTTTGTCGTCGGTAGAGGTGGCATGAGTGAGCAACCCAGAGAAAGGGGCTTGGGGTAGTTGAGGGCGGACATGGCATCCTTTATCAGGCACCCAATCTCGCAGGACACTGTGCGGAGGGGGGGGGGGGGGGCACATGATTCGTAGCCACCGCCCTAAGATGCTCTGAGCGTTGGGATAGGCACTTCAGAGGTGGTGGGAAGGGAGGGGTGATCCTGGTAAAAATACCAGATGACGTGAAGGATACGGGGGATGTCTGTGCTCGTCGTATAACTAGAGGCAAATAAGTTGCTTCTCTTTTTCGAATGCAAAGTGTTTGCTTCATGGTACCTCGAAAATAATGTGACCATTTCGCCATTAGTTAGCTCACTGAACCTGTAGCGCTGACCGAACTGAGTTTAGCAGCTGCTCAAAAGGCACGCCTATACTTCGTAGTTATCGCAAGTTTCGACATGCCCGCCCTTTCTCTTGCGTAGGCATGCGTTGGCGTCCCACGCCTTATTATTTTGCAAGAAAGCCTAGCTTACGCACCGCAGGAAAAAAAGCAAGAACATGTACCTAACGCCAACGTGTCTTTCGTGCAATATATTGAGCACAATTATTTTGGAAGTTGTGGTACCATACTCAGCGGTCACGCCATGAGCAATGGCCGGCTGCAGTACCACTATTGCAGCCTGTGACCTCAGGTAATTAAGAATGAAGCAGCGAATTGTAGTAAATTAAATAACCAATCAATTATTATCGCAGTTTATGAAATCCGTCGTTTTGACTAACGCCAGGAACACAGCATTAGTAACTTACGCTTCTACAATAGTTCCTGGATGCGGCAATACGTTCCTGGATGCGGCTGGTTTTCATGTGCGATGATTGGGCCTTTTCTGTATGCGGGCCTACAAATACGGTTGTTTCACGAAATAAACACTCAGTTGAAAGTTAGCGCTCGTCCTGTTCTCTCGTTCTTGTCCGTGTCTTCTAGCGCTATGACCACCTCTGATGTATCTAACCAACTAGCCCAAAAATCCATACTTGGTCACTCTTGCCGTGAAAGGAGGCTTGGTAAGGCCACAAAAAGGTGTACAAACAAAACACTGGTAGTGACGCCACCCCAAGGTTCCCGTACCAGCTTCTCATGACGTCACGGAGTTTGACAGTGTCTGCTCAGGTCTAGAGTCAAGCATTTATTGGTAAAGAAGGACGACATCGCATTATAAAGCAACCGAAGACTTGACTTAGCCAGTTTTTATAACTCTTCTTGCGGCCCAATGGCCCAAATAAGCGAAAGAACTACGAAATTCGTGGCGTCACAGTGGCGCACCTGCGCTGATGTTTCTGCGCGAAGTTTGGACTTGTTCTCACATATATTAACCAATATCTTTTTTTTTTTTCGTTTTTTCACCGAAACACGGCAAAAATACTTTTGAGAGCTTCACCAGTTGCAAGTGATGTAGTTTTGCTTTTAAAGCGAAGCTTTATATGGCTAGGCGATATCGCCTGTCCACAGAAAACTATCATCATCATCATTGGCTCGAGTGTCGCCGTCATCTTCCGCGGCTGGCTCGTTGATTCATGCTCGTGCCACTGCTCCCGCGTTCGTCGTCGTCGTCGTCTGCTTCCACGGCTGCCTAGCGTTGCCGCTCTTTATTCCAGCGTAGAATTTCACTTCTCTTCCGTCGCCGTAATGGCTACGTAATGGCTATTTTGTTGTGTACCTCGTCAGCACAGTACAATTCGATGGGCTTTTGCCTCTGGAACAGTGTATCTGTTTGTGGATGCTCATATTTTTACTTCTTTTTTTTTTCTTTTTGGAGCGTTTGACTATATGCCTCCTTACGTACGGTATCCCCTTTTCAAGTTTTCTCACAACGCATTTCTGTTAATAGTATTCCGATGCAATGATTTAAAAAAAAAGCGATAATAGCAGCTGTAGTGTAGTTGCAGCACTGTGGATTTCGGTCAGTAAAACCAATCATTCGATTCATTGGCGGCCGGTGAATCTCTCTATCTCTTTTTTTTTTTTCAGTTTTCGTTGCCATTAAGTCTCTGCTTCTACCGTGCAAGGCCATTTTTACAGAAGCCAGACATATACCACATTCATGAAAAAAAAATGGAAAAAAAAACAAGAAAAAGAAAACGGCATGGTTGCTTCCGTGCATTGCAACAGGAACAACTTGTTCCGCTGGATATTCTTTTTTTCATATACGCCAGGTTTGCGCAAAGCTCTTGTATAATGACACTCACATATTCGACGGAAGTTTTCATATTCTTTTTTAAATACCTTCAAGTGACCTCCACTTATTTACGTCGCCGGTGAGAATTCGGTTCGCTACCGATTTTCGATAACGTCGTTGTATTTAACTTTGAAAGTTGGGATTTCATTACTGTCTCAAATGTACAGCCTTCACTTTCCTGTAACCTTGTTAAGTGCGTCTAAAGGCTTAGTTTCATACTGTACAACAAGTGTGTGTGTGTTCGTGGGGAGGGGGGGGGGTGGCATTGGTTTGTCGTTAGACTGAAGAAAAACGAAAAAGGAAAACACACCGCAATTATGAGACAGGGCGATCAGCCCAGCAAAGTCTTTCGCGGAAACATGAAACTTGAAAGCTTAAGCGAACGGACACCAACACTGTCAGGATGTTAAAACTCTCACTGGACGGACCTTCGAATGGACGTATAGCTTCGAAGCGTCTCCTGTCCTGAATCCTTCCAACGCTTTGTCTAGAGCACAAAGAAATAATAATAATAATATTCATAAAGAGCGCTCAATGAAGTGTCCTTCTATTGCGTTCGATTCGTCCTTTTCGCGCAGCTCTATATTTTTTTTCCAGAAAACCACTATAGCTGGAAGACTATGTCACGCTCATACATCTGCGATGGTGTTAGCGCGGTCGTGTCATATGTCTTTCGCAACACATAATCTGCGACTGTGGCGCTTCTATAAGAGCGTACGTCGCAACGGGCGTTGATTTATTATAAAGAGGCCCGTATGGAGCATCTAATTTTTGTCAAGAGCGTGTGCACCAAGAAGCGTGAGCTCCGGTGTTGACTTACGCGCCGAACATCTCCGGTGAACGAAGTTTTCTCCTTTGCGTTACGCAAACAGCTCGGATGGCTGAGCGTCAAGGCTATACGCCGGCGTGCTTCTATTGCGAAGGAAGTGAGCCTCTTATCGCACCGTCTATAGAAAAACCAAACTACCGTCTAGGTTGCTTCAAAGAGTTGAACAACTGGAGCAGGACGAGAGAACGCTGAGAATTGAGTCCACGTGCACTTCCGGCAGCAGGCGCTGGCGCATCATGGCTCCCCTTGTGCTGGTGTCAACCCTTTGTCAACATAAATGCCAATGTTTTGTCAGCCTATACGGTGGCAGGTCAGATAGAAGTGCTTGATGCCCGAGTAGAATCGTAGTGAAAGGAGAGATAGAAGGTTATACAGAACATACTTTTATAGCGATCCAACGAAGCCAGGCGGTGTAAAGTGGTTGAAGAATTTAGGCACGCACGTACGCACGCTCGCGCGTGTGAGCGCGCGTTCGCAATCCGTTAAGTAATCGCCGCGTATAAGCATCAGTTTTTTTTTTTGCCAGAAATTGTCATAAACTATTGGGGCATAAACTATTTGGCTCTTCTCACCCATTTGTACTAAACAAAACATTTTCAAGCGCTTTCGTTCTGCACTGAAAACAGAGATATGCCCCGAAAGTCGGTAGCATTACAGCTGTGCCTTTTCTTCTGAACGACGTCCGCGTCTTATCGACTCGACTTCTCATCGACAAAGCGAGAATCTGTGAACTCACAATGTCCCCACGCTGTTGTCGCTATCATCGTTCTGTAAGGTTTCGAGCACCTTATTGGCGAGAACATGACTAATGCCTGCTTCCTGCATGCTTTTCTTAGTTGCTTCTAATAATCCCGACATCACGCCAACGGACTTCGCATTGCGCCAAAAAAAAAAAAAAAATGGAACGTGTAATGCATGCAATATTGCTGCACATTTCCCACAGCAGTGACCTTGTGAACGTTGATATTGTCGTAGCTAAATATTGAAAAACGTAAGCTATAGTGCAGATTCTTCTGCGCTATTTGATGCTCTCCCTTATAGTCTATGGCATACCGAGACTAAACTTCACCGGGCCCGCGATGGCATTCCCAATGAGAAGCATGCACCTTAGAATCCAAATACCTCATTCGGGCACAGCACAAAAACACGTACAATTTATGGTGATTGCTGTGGCAGGTGAATATTGGGAAAGAAAGTCTGGCGATCCAGCAAAACTGTTCCGTAACGTGTGCACCTGTGCCCTGCGCAGTTTACGACTGCGTCCTGCAGTCGCATTCACATTGCCCCCCCCCCCCCGCCCCCCACCCAAAAAAAATTGGAACATGTAATTAATGAAATATTGATGCAGATTTCGTACAGGAGTGACCTGGTGACCGTTGATTTTGCCGTAGCAAAATATTTAGAAACGTAAGCGAGGGCTGATTCGTCCCCGCCTATTAAGAGAGCGAGAAAGAGATACAAGCTTTAATGATATGCTGGATATGTTAGCCTGGCTGTTCGCCTGACATGCTACTGCTCTTCCCTTATAGTCTATGGCATACCGTGACCAAAATTCACCGGCCCCGCGATGGCATTCCCAATGAGAAGCATGCACCTTAGAAGCCAATTACCTCATTCGGGCACACCGCAAAAACACCTCTAATTTATGGTGATTGCTCTAGCGGATAAATATTGAGAAAGGAAGTCTGACGATCGAGCAAAGCTGTTCCATGACGTGGCCACGTGTGCCACGCGCAGCTTGCGACTGCGTCGCGAGCAGGCTTCCAATACGGTCTTCCGTTAAACGAAAAAAAAAAGAAGAAAAACGCAACTTTGCTTCACTTTGCTGGCTTCCTTTTTACTTTTTTTTCTGCGTCTCGAGAATGGTCTTGCTCATACGTCGCTCTACAAGACATTTTTTTTTTTTAGACAAAACTATTTTACATTAGCACGAAACCACATAGGAACATGAATTCCGTGGTGTCGAATAGTTTTTGCCGTTGTTCTGGCTTCACATGATTCATCTCGATCATAGATCAGGAGACCATGTCCTCACACCTCGCCAGCGAATCTGCGTCAGACGCAACAAATAAATCGCCACGGATAAGCAATCAGCTATACTTCTGAGAAGCGTCCTCTAATGCCAATTCCACTGCGTTGAACTGTTCTTCTCGTCTGTAGTGCGTAACTGTCGCTATCGCTAGGTTTTCTATTTCGCTGTTTTCTCTGTGATCCACGGACACTTGCTCTGCTGGCGTGTTGTTATTTCATTGTAGACTTTTGACAGCGTTTCGTATTTTCATTATTTTTAGATGTTTTTTTTTAAGATTTTAGGATACCCAGCCCTCTCTGCGGCGAAACTTCCCACCTTTCATATCTATCAAAGAAGCGATCACTCGAAATACAGTTGAGCCTCAGAATACACCTGCAGGTCGTACTCTGTACTCAAAACTGATCTTTTTTTTTTTCGAATTTCTTTTGCCTGATATTCACTAATAGGTGTGTGCAAATAAGGATTTTTAAAAGCGAGTCGAATACGAACCGAACAGCGATGTCATCGAATCGAATACGTTTCCAATCGTTTTCGAACGATAATACTTCTTTCTTTTCTTTTCTTGAGTTCTGAAAAATTTTGCTGGAAACATTCAGAGATTTCAACAAACAACAAAAGAATACCAGAATGCTATAAATTGAGGTATGCTCCTATACTGCAGCGACTACGGAGTGTCAAAGCTGTTATTTTGTCACCGAAATAAGTTCATTATAAAGCAGTGGCCATAGTATTCAAGGTGCTATTTTGTCAACATCTCTAAAATAAATGGTCAAGCATTAAACGGACACTAAAGGAAAAATACCAAGTCGAGCAAGATTCATACATTATAGGCTTTTGTAATGACTGAATTCGTCATTCGTAACGAAAAAGAGCATTTGTAAGCGAGAAAATTACAAAAATGGAAAAATCGAACTGGCGCTACCTATTGTGCACTATGGTATACCTATCATATGTGACGTCAGCACCGATGATTCACAGCGAGCGGCTGCTATAGATCCCACCACTGCGATCAGCGTCGCTTTCTCAGCTCAGAACTGGGGCCACCTCTCTCGTTCGCCCACGAAAGCAGAACGCCTGCATCCGTCAAGCAGTACGTTTTGTATGTAGAGCTAAATAAATAGTTTATGAAAGACATAGCAGCAGAATAGAGGAGGGACCCGTGGAGATGACGCCCGGACCTCTGTCCTGACGCGAGCGGTTCAAACTGAGGAGCAGCAGCGGGACCTTTGGTGGCAATTTCTCCGCAACAAAGTTATGCTCACCGAAAAGGATGATAGACTTCTAGACGAATACTCTATTGGTCTAGCTCGTGTTAATATTTTCCTTTAGTGTTCGTTTAAAGGTAAATTAGCAAAATGACAGCTTCACGAGCGAAGCGAGAGTACCCGAATATCGCTGAAAGGCCATGGTCACCAGATAGCCCCGTGATAGAACGCGATAGATAAACCCAGCCCTTAACCACATGATGATAATGTCAGATTGGTCTCGCACATGAGCATCGGGGGTCATATCACCATTAAGCGGCATCAGCGTTCCGAGACCAATACTGAGCCCACAGTGGTATGAGAGCTTGCGCTACGAGTTAGATTTGGCTTGTTAGAAAGACGGAAACGAGAAAAATAAATCCCTCGCTGTTTCTTTTTTTTTTTCCTCTGTTTCAAGTGCTGGCTTGTCAGCGATGATTATTCGAATACTATTCGATAAATATTCGGTGTTTCGAAAATTATGCTGTTCGATTGGAGCACCGACTCGAACAGAAATGTATTCGATTCGTTATTGGAAATATTCGAATGCTTTCAAACCCGCTCTATCCAATATACCAAGGTTCGACTGGGCTGCCGGATGTTCCGGGATGCTTTTTTCCTTCTATATTTTTTTTTTGTCGCATATGTAACGCTGTGGGCTCAAGGGTAAGATTACTTATTCCACTCCAGGAAGAGCAACTCAGGCCGCGCCGTTCACAACTCCCTACCTCCTCTGCCACCGTCATCCTTGGATGCGTCCGTGAACGAAGCGCGCGCTCACCTGCGCATTCTAGGAGTAACTTTTTACGTATTCATTTGTTACGCCTGTCGTCCTTCGTTTGTTTGTCTCGTTCTTTTTTTTCTTCAAAAATTCGCTTCTTCTTCTCTTACTTAACAAGTGATGTTTGCTTTGCGTAGCCCTTACAGTCGTCCTATTAGAAATGTTGTACCTCTAATATCTCAAAAATAATTTATTGTAAATAAACTTCTGTTTTTGCCCGCTGCTGCAGCCCAAGTGGCTATGGCACTGTGCTGCATAGGTGGGGGACCCGCCGTGGTGGCTCAGTTAGCTAAGCTGCATGCGCTGCTGAGCACGAGGTCGCGGGATCGAATCCCGGCCGCATTTCGATGGAGGCGAAATGCAAAAACTGGCCGTGTGCTTGCGTTGTATAGTGCACGTTAAAGAACACCAGGTGGTCAAAATTAATCCGGAGCCCTCCACTACGGCGTGCCTCATAATCATAGCTGGTTTTGGCACGTAAAACCCTAGAAAGAAGAAGAATGCATAGGTGGGGGCGGAATGGGGGAAAAAAAAAAAACACTCGTGTACCGGGCATTGGGTGCACGTTAAAGAACGCCAGATTAGTCAAAATTAATCAAGCGCCCCCCCCCCCCCCCCCCCCCGACTATACGGCCTGCCTCAAAATCAGATCTTGGTTTTAGCACGTAAAACCCAGGAATTTAATTTTTAATTTCTTAGCTTGTTTGTCAGAAATGCGCACGGGCTTGCCGCGATAACGTTGTCAGCACTGTTATCTTTGCACCCAGCAGAAACATGCCCCCCGCTCGTCCCGAAACATTGAGTCACTTCTCTTTTTTTTCTTTAATACACTATATTTAGGAGATGGTGGATGACCAGCGTAGCTGTATATATAGTGATAAACTATATTGATTTAAATAAAGACACATATAGAGCATGGATTGTCAGTTTCAACCGTCTTTATCATTTTGTCACTAAAGTCACTATAGTTCCGTGGTCGCTATGGTAGACGGCCATAGGTTCTGTAACGATGCTTGAGCGGGAATGGGCGCGAAGGCGGCGGGAGGCGTTCGCAGCCTCCCGCCGCCCTCGCACCCATTCTCGCTTCTGCTCACGCCATCGTTCTTCGTATAGGCATGCTGTTCTTCAGCGGTCCGCACAATACGCGGCCTACCCATTACACGACCGGAACGCAACTGAGATAACGTGCCTGCCTATGCAGTGCGTGACGTCACCAGCCAAAGAGACGCACCCATTGGCTATTAAACGCAGCTGGGGCACGCCGGCGATGCGATGTTGCTTTGTGTCGAGGCTACGGCGTTTTTGGTCTATGCGCTCGGTCTACGCACGCAACGATCCGCTGGAAACTAGTGTATAACAGCTCCGCTGTAAAAAGGAAGTTAGAAAGAAGAGAGGAAAAGCAGGGAGGTTAACCAGACGCACGTCCGGTTTGCCACCCTGCACTGGGACAGCGGGTAGGCAGGGACCAAACAAAAAAGAGAAAGAGAGCATCAGTCGTGCGCACACTTGAAGGAGCACACCAAGTCTACAAACTGTCGCAGATGCCTGTCGACTACAGATACTTTAATAACACCTTCGTTGCTTTCTGTGTCATCGACGCGCACGGTCATAGCCCAAGAATCTTGGCTTCTGACAACCGTATGCAGTCCAACCGGTTTAATGTTGTCAGGATAGGCTCGCGCTCGACGTCGTACCGCGGACAAAGACACAAAATGTGCGTAATAGTTACTGCTCACTCAGGAAAAACCCACCATCGAGGTTGGCTTGGATGTCCAAAATGCCTTTTTTGCACCCTTACTTCTCTGGAAATTTTACACATGCATGCGTTCGTTAGCAAGCACCCTTAGAGCACCCTTTAATTAATTTCGGAGTGCTAAAACGGTGCTTTGTGTGAAACATACACCTCGAAGAACTTAAGGGTGCTGGGGCACTTCAAAATTTCAAGCAAGTAAAAAGCCATACGGGTTTATTTCCCAGCGGATTGCGCCAAGTCATTGTTCGAGCACGTCATATGGTCACAGTATACGCTATGGATGTCAATCTACTACTTCATGCACATGGCGTCTCCTGTGGTGAAGTGGAAAGACATGAGGTTTTGTTTAATTTTTTTTTTACTCTGCCTTTCGCTTTTTACCACCAGCTTCGTTTAAGTTGTTTCAGCTGCCAATCGTCAGCCAATCATAACGCGTCAGGTAAACACCGTTCTTCAGGCGCATGTCCTTTCTCGTGCAGCACCGATGCCGGCGCTATAATATTTGCAGTAAGTCTTGCACTGTTTCATGCACTCTCGGCTGGAATAAATATTCGCAGGTGCATGCGGAACAATAGTGTATACCACTAAGAACACAGCATTTATTGTAGATGTGCTGCGGTCGTAAACTGGAAAGACAGAACTACTTTATCGTCTTCTCTCCTTCCTGTCTTTCAGAGCTTATTGCTAGCTTCACTTAAATTGTTCACCTTGGTGCTGATTTATAGATAGCTGAAGCACTGAAGAGCGTGGCATCAGCCTATCGGCCAATCCAGGCTTCGCGGCTTTTTTTCTTCGCATTTTTTTTTATAAACGTTTCGGAAAACACTTCGAGATCCAATCCCGCGGACATCGCTAGCAAAAATAAAGCATGGTGTGCATTTCGGCAAAACACATCGGTGGCAATTCCAGAAAATCACCCTTTCAAACGGGGTGTATTAGGTCGTCTAAACACCCTTCTCTATAGGTGGGAGGGAGGGAGTTACGGGAAAACGCCTTTACAGGGGCAATTTTCCTTAGTGTGTGGGCTTCCGCAAGAATAACACATGAGCGTTATAAGTAAAAGAGAACGCAAGTAGAGGAAAGGCAGGGCGGTCAACCATACGAGCGTCCGGTTTCCTACCCTCTACTAGGGGTAAGGCAACGGGGGAATAGAAAGAGGAAAAACAAGTAAAGTTCTGTATTAAAATAAGGACCTGTTTATTTGCATAGCGTCAAAAAAACAGAGCATGGGGGACATACAAGTTTAAAGTTTAGCAAATGAAAGAACATCACTTCATGCGGCCAAGTATAGCCTCTAGGCAGCCATGCACGTTCGTTTTTTTTTTTTTTTTTTTTTTTCTGTGGCTAGTAAATCACGGTTACATAGTCTTCATTCCTTCTATGCTCGCGTGCTTGAGCCATTTCAATACTTTCGGCGCCCGTGTTAGTCTCTCTTAATGCGCATGTGCGCCAGTAAAGCCCTACTTCACTCATTTCGCATTAATTTAATTTGATCTCGAGGCTTACACATTTCTACACTAGGAACTACAAAAAATGACTGTATGCGTGAAAACTATAAATTTCAACAACAACACACACGCGACGAATTTTCCAGTGCACTCGTTGCCATGAGCTTACATCCTCAGACAGTCTTCACTTCCGGAGTCGGGTATTTGACGGTACCTTACAAAGATGTTAGTGAAGGTGCGAGCAACACGAAGTCTAAAAGGCGAATAGGCCACCAAACGAAAGCCGCACTCCGTTTTCAGGTGAGCTGGTCACGAAGAGAGGAGGGGGCCCATGAAATTCGTTCAAGATGTCCGTAACAGAGTTACGAAATGGGCAGAAAAGAGAAAAGAAGGTAGCCGCGCCCTCGCTCCGCCCTTCTCCCTCACACGATGAGCACATGAGCAGAGTAGTACGGTCGGTGGCAAGTGCGAATGGAAATAAACCGTCCCATGTGCAGGAGCGCACCACCAGGGGCGTTTTTCCTCCAAGGTCATGTGGTCCACCCCTACTCTCAAAAAAAGACGACAACACTGTAATACACGCGGTGACCGGCGTATGCGGACTTGGCATAAGAAGACGTGTGCCGTAAGTCGGGCTCGAGGAAAAAAGGGTGGGGGGGTGGCAGCTTACTGGGTCACGGCAGCTCGCGACAGAGAGAAGGGAGGCGAGGGAGCGAGAACGCGCATTCTTCTAAGTCACATTGCAGTGGGGGTATCATACGGGAACCGGGCCTTGCTCGACTCATAAGGCATATCAGCCGGGCGGACAGGCGAGCAAGATCGCCGCAGTGCTGCCTCACAAACGGCCGAAATGCCGGGCAGTGGTCATTGCAGCGCTCCGCGCCGCTCCGGGGCTGCTGCTTCGCCTTCATACTCGCCGAAAGAAGAAGGCAACGAACTATCGCGAGGAGTGCGGAAAACTGGCGGCGGCATGCGGAGAGGGCGAGGAAGCGGACCGTTGAGCGACCCAGACCCAGTTATTTTGTGTTTGCATCCGCGCCGCTGCCGCCACCCCCTCCTCGCCTCCGCCTCTCGCTCTTCCTGCATTCACTTCCCCTCCTCCGCACCGCTGCTGGCATCTTCCGCGCCGGGGCTACGGGGCCACGCATCGCCGCCTCCCACATCACTGCACCCCCACCCTCCATTTCTTACCTTTCCCTCTCCCCGTCTCTCCTCTCTCCCACTCTCACGTAATCTTCGCGCTCCGTTCACCGGGGAGTACGGCTGAGTAGCCTCTCCCCCATCCCTCGGACGAGACTGAGGGAGAGAAGAAGCCACCCGTTGTTAGGTCATAGCGTCAGCCGGTCCTGGCCAAAAACGCTGCAGAGGACCGCCGAGAAGAACGTGACTCCGTTCGCGGGGAAGCCAGTCAGTGGCCCGGCACTGCGCCGCGAATTCGCCCATGTGCCATCACCGGCGGATCTGAGTGACCCCAACACGACGACATCCACGCCATCCGTCTCGTTCGGCTCGAGTTCTTGACAGTTTCCGTTCGGAGATTACCTCCCGGTATTCTTTCGACTCGCGGTGGTGACTTCCCGTTGACGAGCCTGACTCCGTACCCTTTTCTCGAGTGGAGACAGACAGCGCCGCTGGGCAACGATATTACGAGAGGACTATAGACGGCCTACAAGTCATACAGGTGAGAGGCAGCAGTTTCATTCTTGCGACACAAACGCCCAACGACGCTAACACATGACGGGGACCCCATGTAACTTGAAGCACTTCGTACTTTGTGGCAATTAACGCAATACGAGATACCATGAGGAACCAGTGGAGAAGCAATAAACCACGGTCAAACGTACTTGTAGCGCACACGGGGTTGGTGTCCTCTGCACGTTCCTTTTTTCCTTTTCTGCCGGTCGTCTTCAAGCAGCCTGTAATTTTCACTCATGTTCCACTTTCGTCAGAACATTACATTCGCCTTCACATACACGTAAGGCTTCCCTTCCTCTCCCCCCCTCCCACCCTACATACACATGCGTACTTTTTTTCTTGTATTTTCGTGATGCATTTCGAAGTATAGCTACCTCGTTAACCAATGGATTCCTCTTATTTATATTTTATTTTCGCCATCTATATTATGCCGTTGTCTGTCCGATAGTGACAAATCCAAGTTGAACCTGTTAAAGTAGCATGACTCACTGGAGACAAAAAAAAAATATTGTGATTTTTTATCTCCAATGAGCTCGTCGCTAATGCAAAACACGGCAATTGAAAGTTCAATGCACACGCCTGGCTTTTTTTTTTTTTTTCATTTAATACGCCTGGAAAGACTCACGCCTTTTATTTGAGGTGCACATTGTTTCTGCCGCCTTGTGGTATACGAGGCACGAGCGGTGATGCGATGATATTAACGGCTGTATATCGCCCGGGAACGATAGATGTACTGTCGAGCTGCAACGCGTGACAGCTTTGTCACGCGCCTTCCGTTGCTGTTCATACTGAGCGCGACAGAACATTCGCTCTTACTCGCGCTTGCCTTGGGCGCTTCGCTATGCCTGTCCATGCGAAGTGTTCCTTTTGTGAACGGTCCTGAAAATCTTTTGAAACGCAACGCCCGGAATTTTGAATGGTGGTGTAAGTCTTTCATTCGCTTTAACGTTAACAGTAATGAAGGATATCCCTATAGGTAAAAACTATAATACAGTCAATCACCTCTACAGCGAAATTGCGTGCACAACGAAGGATTCCCTGTGTCCCGGACGAATTCCTATCTTTCATTTGTATTGTGAACGCCTCTACAGCGAAGACCACCACAACAAATTTGCCTGTACAACGAAGGAATTTAGGCGTCCCCGATGGCTAATTTGTTGCTTTACAACGAATGCACTTAAGTGTGCCGCCACAGCCCTCTGCAGCCGCCATTGAGGTGCTATCAGTGCTAGAACAGCGAGTTAAAAATTTTAGTCCTGCTGCACAGCTCCAGGAATCGCCCAACTGAACTCAAACGTCACTTGTTGCAACACAGCAAACGGTTGTAACGGCTGACGAATACGTTGAGGCTGAGGTCGACGTGAGTCGCTTGGAACTGACGACCGACGGTGTCGTCGAAGCCAACAAGGCAGTAGTGATGAAGAGCGTGAAGATGGTACAACGAATTTTAGCAACAATGTTGGCAAAAGCAGCATTCGACGCTCTGCAGCCGTACCTTCCACCGCTCACGAGTTTTGCCGCGGAGGGTGCGTGAACCTCGATGACATAAGGTCGCGACCGCACTGGTACGTTGCGTCAGAGGATGTGTGCAGTAGTAGATTAACAAGTTATTTCAATAAGTGTGTACTGAATTCATGTTAAATGAAGGTTTTATATTGCTGGACGTGCTTAGCCTTCTCTGTAGGGAGCGGTACAGTTCCTGATCTTTACAACAAAGTAGTCTGTATAACGAAAGCTTTTGGAGGTCCCAACCGCTTCGTTATAATGGCGTTCGACTGTAGCTGTTTGCATGCTGCTTTGCTTGGGCGTAGAGGTTTCACCTGCCGAAGCTTCCCACCAGGTTCCGTTCATTCCGTCGAAGAGTACAAACCGATGCGCAACAAAGAACCCGTTATCGAAGTCCTGGGCGACTAGCTTCATGCTTTTATAACGCTTTAACGTCTTATAAAGTGAGTAAACGTCGTACACAGAGTACAGAAGAACACGAGCAGGTGCCGTGAGTGCCTTCATGTCTTCATTTGTACGGTTAATTTAGGTGGTTAGGACGTCTATGGCGAAGTTCTACAACTCAGGCTTTTTATCGTACAGTAACTAATATTTCCGTTGCCGCTTTCTCAAATGAACTCATTCGCGTATAGAAAACTTTGGAGCATCGCTTCAGCACCGGCATAGGATCAACGCGCTGTTCTTGGAGCGCACAAAACTTCAAGTGTCGCCACATAATAATTCGGTTGATGTTGCGTATTTTGCCTCTTTGGAAATAAGTCCCCAAAGTGTTGCATACTTTCACATTTGTACAGCACAAGTTTGTCAGTCGGCTTTGTCAGTAGTTAAAATAGCATTCAATATCTCACAGCGAGCCCGGCGTCCATTTTACGCGCGTAATGTCACTGCACTCATCCTTCTTACGTTTTAAGACAACAAGGTGTTGTACGATGCACCATCTAATGGAGACTGCGGTTTGCCTATAAAACGAACGCCGTGCCAATATGTCATCCATCGCGGTGGCTCTGTGGCTATGACGTTTTGCTACTGAGCAGGAGGTCGCAAGTTTGATTTCTGGCCGCGGCGACCTCACTTTGAATATGGGAGAAGTGCAAAACCACCTGTGCGCTTCCATTTGGGTGCACGTTAATTAAAACCCAGGAGGTCCAAAATAATCCGGAGGCCTCCAATATGGCACCTTTCATAGCAGAAAGTTTGCTTCGGGACGTCAAACCTCATGAATCAACCATTAAATATGTCAGCCTTATATAGGTGTCTTTCGTGTCCTTCCGTGTTATCACACTTTGCTACCACCCTTACACAAGCACTGGTAATTCTGCGTATTGGTCAGTGTCGCCGTGCACTTGGAGCGTTAGCAAACGCACTGCGGGTAAAGCTTTTTAAAACTTGCGAAACAAACGAACAAGAAAAGACGCAGCGCGACGGATCTAAAGCTTCAACATCGCGTGAACGGTCCATTGAAGCGGACAACCGCAAATAAACACGTAAGTGCGCACGCGCGCTTTTAACGCGTCTCCTGTTCTTCAACCCCCACCGCCAAATACGCATGTTGCACAACACGCCTCGCGACGCGCAGGCCGAGGCCCGTTTCCAAAGGGGCAACCCTTCCAGCCGTCGTCTCCAGGCCAACCACCTTCTCGGCTGACCTCGAACTTTGCGCCGCGGAAACAAAGGGTCGATTGTGGCGTCGCGTTACCTGGACTGACCTCCTCTTCTAGCGGGTTACATAACGGGAGGAGAAAGACCGCGGCGCCCGGTCAAGCGCCGCGCGGCTGGCCAGAGGAAAGAACTCGCGTGCCTGCGGCGGGGGGGGGCATCATCTAGGCAAGAGCGAGAAGGCGCGGCAGCGTGTCCTCACGAAAATGGCTCGCCGAGCGACACGTGCACGCTTCACGCCGGTGTCCGAGGCTTTCCGGCATCGCGATTGAGAACCGAGTGCGCGCAGCTGAGAGAGATAGAGTTCAATAGAAACTGAAGATGCCACCACTGCTATGTGCAGAGCTCGATACTTCAGATGATGTGTTTGAGACGGCGTGAAGAGGCACGCAGATGCGCATTGACACGGGCAAACGCGCGCATGTATCGTTTTGCGACGCCGTATTGGACAAGCACGGGAAAGTGCGCGAGATGAACGGCTTGCTGTTTTGTCCGATGCGAGAGAACTTGCATTAGCCAAACAGCGCGTGTCTCACACTGTTGCATAGCGACCTCTTTTGCGAAATCGCCCCGCCGTTCTACGCGCAGACCAGCACGTAGGTATACGCACACGCACTACATAACCCAGACCCTCCAGCGGCAACCGTCACGGCGGATCGCGTAATCATTCCGGCCGCGGGAGAGTGGACCTGTCGCAAGTTGGAAATCTCGGACCCAAATGTGCGAAAAGCGATGGCGCCTGTAGCGCCTCGAAATGACCTCCTTAGCATTATAATCCATGTGAACTCGATAATAAAAAGGCACCACATAGTTCATCTGCGCGGCACCCTTGTGGAGCCCACACTTGTAGCAGATCTGGTTCTGCACTGTACCGCATCGAATATGCCGAAATAGAGTGGTAACTACATAGTGGGAACCTGCAACCCGTCAACCTGCCTATCATGGCGTCATGTAGATAGCGCAGCCTGTAACGTATTGCCCAACGCCAACATGGCACCAGGCTGCTTGCCAGTATACAAGGGGCTAGGTCGAGCTCCGAGCTAAATATGCCCAACGCAGTGACAGACGAGTTATTGTCGCACCTCATTCGTGAGACGAATATGCGCAGCTTGGGGAATTGGAGTGTGAATGAAGCAGCGCCAACAGTATAGCTCTCCGCGTCTGCGTAAATATACATATGTTACTCTTCGCGGTCTTCGAAAAAAAATAATATACAAGCTATACGAAAGTCCCTCTAGTGGAGCTGCTGCTCATTTATTTACACCAGCCGTTGTCCTTGACAGTACGTGATCGATAATATCCGAGGATCTGCGTTTTCACGCTTAACCTTCACTGCGAAACCTCCTAACGAAGGTTTAACCTTCATATAGTTGGGAACTGACCCAAATGCTTTCGTGGCCGGCATCAGACCAGCCAAGGTTGGGGCTCCGTCGTGTTGTTCATTGAACACGATTGGTATAGAGTTGCATGTGATCAACTTGTAGTGAGAGAGAGATAGAGAGAGAGACAGAATAAATAAGTCAGAAAATTTAACCAGCTGTTGAAGCGATAAGGCGGGCTAGTTGGTTTTTGTATTCGTATATTCGCAGTGCAAAATTTAAAAAGGCGCGCACACAGAGAAACGAAATCGACGAGTCGAGCACTGAGTCCGGTTGTCTACCCTGCGCTTGGGGAAGGGGAAATGGCATGAAAAGAGAAGGAGAGAAAGTCAAGAGTTGGCATTCACGTGGAGCCGCCGACGTGATGGAGTTCCCAGCGCTGCGTCACAGACGGTCGCTCAGTCTGGTTGCCTTCAGTAATCGCAGCAGTGACTCTGTAACTATACTGCAGCTGTCATATTTGAAACAATGGTCCAAAGATCTTGCTCAAGAACAGTTTGGAGGGCGAGCCTTTAATTTTCGAAGGCCGCGCGCAGTAGCTCAGTTGTAGAGTTTCTTAGCAACCACAGGTATTGCAATCGGCGTTATCGGTCATTCCTGTCAAGACTGAGTATACTGTGTTGAATCCAACGCCCCGGCGTAAGCGACGAAATACTATTTATTTACTTCGGAGAAGACTTGTAAATGCCCAGCACAGTATACTTGATCGTATGTTTGATGAAACAGAAAATAAGCGGGAAATCGTACACTGGTGAAAGCCGAACAGAAACTCAGCAGTGCCATTAATGAGAGCGCGTTAGTTTGCTCGTACGCTACGCCTTATCAGTGCTTAAGCAGCTTGTGACAGCTTTACCGTAAAAGCTCGGGTATAATACCAATAGTTTTTCATAACCACACATGAAACACTTGCTTCTCGCATTACCTTCGAATCCAATATATGTCCAGGCCTTACAGAGCGAGTACTGTATAATGGCGGTTACAACGACCTCTCTGTTTCTCTATTTTTCTTTGTGTTTGAACATTGCAGGCGGCCTTTTTTAACTAATAAAATGAGGCATGGCGCGGTCGGTCGATGGCAAAACCAACCATGAATAAGGTCTAATTACCATGCATGATAACTGCTCGCTTCGTAATTATCCACTGGTCGCAATGAAACGCAAGCAAAAGCTATTTTTTTGTGCTATTCATATCAATCGTCACATTACATTTGGGTTCGCGCGGTGCTTTTCGCTTATAACATTAAATAACGACTAGCCTCTTTAACATGGACAACTTTTGCATTAACTTTATGCAAAATCAAGCCACCTACTGGAATGATGCGATTAACATCGCGTGTAGAGCACAGCCATCAAATTTTCATTCTACGGAGAACCGACATCGCATGAAAGAAACAGCTAAATTCACTTGCGACACAAAGCCGACGGCCCCTCAGTCATGCTCCGTGATGTAACACGTGATTTCATGCCGACTAAAGAATCGCCGTAAGCGCACACGTGAAGAACGTGGATGCGATTCATAACGTCATGTTCAAGCCTTCTGTACGTATAGTAGGACGTAATTACGTGGACCTCTAGGCCCCCCCCCCCCCAACCCCCCCATTTTCTAACAACGTCAACCGTTAGGTCTACCATTACATCTGGTCAATGCTATGGTCCAATTGTCATGTTCATCGGGAATCCCACGTCTTGAGAAAAAAATAAAATTAAAAGAAAGGAAGAAGCAGAATCTCATGAGAGACACGTTGCTTGTGATGGGCTTGAACGATTGCCAAACTCAGCGCTACCTACTCAACGTGACTGTGGGTCAGTGTCTCGCCTTTGCGCTTGGCATTACAATGTTTATCTTGCAACTCTTACGTGCGAACACCCAGGAGGCGTGCGTTCTTTCTCAAGTCTCGCGAAAAACTTGCGCAACGGTATTGCCGTGAGCGCGATTTCGTAAGCAGCGCCGAAGAAGAAAGCGACGCTGGTTACGACATGTGCGTATACTCTGGAAGAAAGCAAAACAAAGCAAGGGAGAGCAGGCAGCCGCGCTCCTTGAGCCGCTGTCTTTGAAGCGTGGATACTTTGTATACGTCGCCTGTACCGCAGTAGGGCGGGCTCGACCATTTGAATGAGCAACTATATATACGGCGCTGCATGAGAGAAGGAAAAATGAATAAAAGCAATAATGTTGACACCTGTGCATTTCTCTTCTCGCACTCAACGACCCGAAGCTCGTGAGCGAGTCACGCGTCGGCTCAAGGATCGAATTCACAAAGCAAGCTCTTCGGGCCTAACTTAACGTGGCTCAACCAACGCACAACCAAAGCGCGGGACCCATCGGAATGCTGCCGCCGCAGTAGGGAATCGAACCCGCGACCTCGGGCTGAGTGCTATAACGCCATAGCTACGGATACACCGCGGCGGGTATAAACTTCCACTGAGTATACCTGTTCCTCGTATTTATTTCTTTATTTATTGCAACGCGCAAGCAGAAAATAAACACATAAGTAAATAAAGAAAGAGCTCGAAGATTGGTCATAGAATATTCGCAAAAAAAAAAGGAAGACATTTACGCCACTTTAGACAAAACAAATGATGAACGTAATTAACAAGCGTCAACGTGAACGCTCAGATACTTACGAACTTCTCAAAAACAATTGTTTCTGCTGTATTAGAACTGCTGTCACTATATTTTTTTTAATATTTTAAAATATACTTTCCCATTACTTTTTCGAGCACATATATGAATGAAAAAAGAGTATAGCTGATGCCGTCTAAAATGGGTGCCGACATCTGCTCGAATACAGTCAAAACACACACACATACACATAGCGCGTATTAATTAACAGTCCACAGTGGCATTCGTGTGATTGAAAAACAGACTGATACACTTGCGCTGACCAGGCTATGCGGCGTACTGTAGGCGAATTACAGCAGACAAATGACGCAGAACGCTACTGAAGATATCAGCTCCTGGTTTATTGAAGCTTAAATGCGCAAAAATACAGGGCGTCTAAACTGACAAGCCACGCAGCATGTATATATTTTTGTTTTCTCACCAAAAGTACACAAGAAATGAGACTCGCGAGCACCTTTTATACTTTGTAAATTTTTTTATTGCGATAGCAATTATATGGACACTCAAAGAGGATTTTTGCCGTCGCCATCGCCGTGAGCTTCCGTATGACGTCAACGACGATGAAATCGTCGCCGCGCGCCGGACGCTGTATGTGCGAGTGAAAGGGCGCGAGGGTCGTGGGCTTTCACGGGGAGCGAACGCACGGCGGAGAACAAACGCGCGTTCTGCGCCGTGCTCCCTGAAGGGCTGCAGAATTAAGCGTCTCTTTCTTTTTCTCCTTTACAATCACCATATATATATATATATATATATATATATATATATATATATAGAGAGAGAGAGAGAGAGAGCAAACGCGACTTCTTCCGTCGTGCGAAACGCCGTGGGGGGGGGATCGAGGGAAGGAGGGGGAGGCGACGTTTAGCTGCGGCACCAAATGCGTATTTATATAAAAACGTTGCGTGGCGAGAACCTGGTAAAGACTTCCGACGCTGCTCGACCAGTTTCCCGTTCTGATCTAGTCGAAAACCTGCGAGCCGCCCCCAGAGGCTCTGGCCACAGTCACCAACGTCGCGCGCGTTCGGTGCGAACGCGGGCAAAACGCCGACGGCGTCGACAACAGTTCTGCACGTTGCTGGTGCTGCTGCATATCCAAGTTTATACAGCTGATAAAACTACTATCCTTACACCGCATAGCTCTCTACTAAGTTGCTATCGCAATTGATGCTTCGCCTTTCGGGTGAAACTGCGACCTTTTTTTTCTTTCTCTGCGATGATTATCACTGCCTGCAAAAGTCGTGATGCATGCAAGAGTGCGTGAGCCAACTGTATTCCGAGCTTGGCACCACCCGTTAGAAGGATCGCGGATATAACGGTGCCAAAGAAAGCGCATGCTGAGCAACGGCGCAAGCCATGCGCCTCGCATTAATTTGAAAGAATCGGCGAGCACTGCAGTGCTGCCGCATGCAAGCATAATAGTTTTCTTTTCTTTCTTTCGTCATTCTCGGTACGGCGCTGCAACCAATGTCAACGAATATATACGAGCATACAGTGTTGGTTCCGTGTTTTTTTCTTATATTCCTCACTTCTTTTACTGGTTTTTTTCTTTCTTTTTTTACGCGACGGTCGCGGCGCCGATAATTTATTTCTTAGCAGCTCCGCTTTCTGAGAAACCAGCGTTCTGTATATAGGTTGAGCGATAATTAATGGCCGCAGGTACTCGGCTAATTAACCATGTCGCCATTATTTGTTGTCAATTTTAAGTCGGACACATAGTTGCGGGTGGATGTGATGTGCCTCTGTATCTAAACTTTGCGCAGTTAAATTATTATGCATTTTTACCATGTTTGAATCAAGAGCAAGCGCATTGCGCACATTCTTGAACCGTCCAGTTTATCGTCACGAGAGAGAGAGAGAGAGAGAGAGAGAGAGATACTGTCTTTAAGGAAAGCTGGAGCTTGATTTGTAGACGTCTCTCATGCTACTCCATGCGCTGGGTGAAAGATGTGATGTACACATTGATCAGAGAAGCACATAAACGACACGTACGCCTACAGACACACGAACATTCATACTGATCGTAAGGCCTGTAGTACACAAAAATGTCAGAAGCGCTTTCGTTGCACGCAGCGGTTCACCACGGGCCACGAATACCCGGAAAAAACTTGCCCTTCGCGATCTCGCTTGTCTCTTTGTTGCTCTAATAATGGCATTGGTTACATTCGTTACTTTAGCTGAAAAATTATGAGCTTTTCTCACGCGTCATTTTTTTTCCTTCTTTCTGTTTTTATGCACTTGCGAAATGTAGCTTTCTTGTGCAGCTTTTCTGAATACCCGTGTTTCTGTTGCATCGTCAACTGTACCCACCCCTTACCCCTAGTAATAATGTAATACCCCTAGCAAAGGGGTCTTTAAGGAAATAAAACTAAACTGAACTGAACTGAACTGAACATAATCGCCATTTGCAGACGTAATTTCAATTTTTTTAAATAAGTTCAGCAGAGTAAAAGGCGGCTCGGAGTCATTGATATCGTATTGTGGCAGATGCTTTGATAGAATGAATTTGCTTGGATCTTCAGCATTGTCTTGGCACATCCATACGCAGCGACGCCCAAGGTGATTCTGCAGATTTCTTCTACCCTTCGACTGACATCAGACGGGTGTTTAGAATACTTCATCCAACCTCATCGACAACTGCAGAACTGGCAGCGATTGATGTTGCTCTGAAGTACATACACGAAGAATTAAACGCACTGAAGGTCGTCATTCTTACAGAGTGTTGCCTCAGCAGACTGAGACAACATGCCGATTGCCCAATTTTATGCAGTATCCAAGAATCTGCCGGCAAAATTACTTCGCGTGGAGTATCCCTCATTGCCCAGTGGATACCCTCGCACGTGGACATCGCCGGAAATGAAGAGGCTGATCGCCTCGCTTCAAGTTGTGCCCACCACGATTGTGATTGCCCTGCCATTTCCTGCATGTTTGAACACGGTCATCTTCTGATACGTCGACACCTCCTAAAGCAGCACCCGGACCAGCGTGTTGCAAACGGGTTGTTCCCTCCCCGTGTTCGTGGTCGAGGCTTACCCCGTCGTGCTAGAGCACTGTTATACAAGTTAAGGGTTGGATCTGTGTTGGTGTGCGAACGCAATACCGACAAGGACGTGTGGACAGCCCGTCGTGTCCGCTTGGTGGCTCCTGTGAGATACTTGAAAATCTCGTTTAAAGTGTCCCGTATTCGTTGCGTAGCGCGAATTGCTAATTAAGGAATATAGACTTACTGGACTGCAATGTGCGACCCTTGACGATTGCCTGTTCTCAAGGGGCTGCGCTGCTCGACGTGACGAGGCCCATCGAGCCCTGCAAACATTTCTGAAGGATACTGAGTTTGCCTCCCGTTTATAGACATTATTTGTGTTTTCGTTTTGTTCTGTCTGTGTCTCCGTCATTTATTTATTTCCTCTTTTCTTTCCCCTATTTTTATTTCCTCTATTCCCTCCTCCTGAAATAGTAGGCAGGCATTGTGCCCCTCTCGGTGGCAGTTGTCAGCTTGCTTCCTCCCTATTTCCTTCGTGGCCTTGTGTATATATGTGTACATACCAAATAATAATAATAATAATAATAATAATAATAATAATAATAATAATAATAATAATAATAATAATAATAATAATATGAACCGTGACAGCCGATGAGGACCGCATGGTTATCTCGTTTATCAATTTTATTGACCGTGCTCGCCATGAGAGGAACAGTTGTTTAAACGAAACATACAATTACTCCGCCAACAGGACAACCTAATGACTAAATTCTAGGTCTACATTCGAGTTATCCGGAAGTTTGGTTTAAGCGAGTTTCGTTTAACCTGAGCTCACTGTATTTGCTCACTGTGTGTTTTGCATGAGGGTGAAATGCAAAAACGTTCGAGTACTTAGATTTAGGTGCCCGTTAAAGAACCCCAGGTGGTCAAAATTAATCCAGAGTCCTCCCATACGCGGCGTGCCTCATAATCAGATCGTGGATTTGGCACGCAATATTCCAGAACTTCATTTCAATTTTTCGCCTGCGTAGAATACTTGGGGTGGCTGTACGGTTCTGTGGCATAGTTTTCCGTATTCAGGAACGTGCTTCCGACAGCAGCGGGTGGCTGGCTTCGTGCCCATCGTCTTCTTTTCACGGATTTTCTCCCCGGCGAAATGTATCTATAGAACACGTTTCTTTCATCGCTGCTTGTTTCCTTTTTAAGATTCTTGGCAGCCGTAAATCGTAGTTTACTATACTTATGGCATTTCGTTGGAGACGATCACTTGTATGCCTCTAGTGACACGGCTATCTCCAAGACTATCTTGAAGGTCGTCTTTATCTAAAAGAGGTGCACACGGCATTACACAGTCGCCAGTTTTGAAAAAAAAATCACCCGCCGGTACCACAAGCGCTCAGGTATTTAAAGTGCATCAAGCTCTTGTATAGGTCTACAACAAGTGACATGTTTTTTAAAGTTTTTTTCAGGCATCAGTGGTCCAAGAAAACGTTTAAAAAACGCTACTCTCTCTCCCTCTCTCTCTGTATCTCGTTTTTTTATTATTATTATTATTATTGTTTTTTTTTTAGTACTGAGTTTGACGCCGTACAGCTCGGCTAACACTCTGTATTCATATGCAGCCCGTTGCCTTCGATGCATTTCTGAATGGCAGAGAGAACAAAAACAAAAAAGAAAAGCACCAATTCTGCATAACAATTCTAAGAAGCCTATAAAATTAAAGTAGGGGGTTTTACGTGCCAAAACCACGATCTGACTATGAGGCACGCCGTAGCGGGGACTCCGGAATGATTTGGACCACCGTGCGCCTAAATCTATAAGTACACGGGTGTTTTAGCATTTCGCGCCCCATCGAAATGCGGCCGTCATGGCTGGGATTCGATCCCGTGACCTCGTGCCTAGTAGCCCAACACCATAGCCACTAAGCAACCACGGCGAGTGACTCTAAGAAGCCTAACTAGCTCAAAGCAAGAACGCAAACCAAAACCGGTGCGAAATATAAGAGACCATGGGATTAAAGGACACTTTTGACGTAACACTCTTCTCCTTACGCGGGAACTTCGAAAAAGCATCAGCTGTTTGCATTAATTGTACACCATATAACAACACCCACTAATTCACTGGCTCGCTCGCTCGCTCGCTCACTCACTCACTCACTCACTCACTCACTCACTCACTCACTCACTCACTCACTCACTCACTCACTCACTCACTCACTCACTCACTCACTCACTCACTCACTCACTCACTCACTCACTCACTCACTCACTCACTCACTCACTCACTCACTTAACGCTGAAGAATGTTAGGCTAGCTTTAGCGCTTATTATATTCCTCCGTGTAGCGTCATCGTCATCGCCATTCATCTTCATCACTTGTGGTGATCACCGCCACGAATCTCGGCAGCTCGGCTCGCGAGCCACGAGCTGAAGAACGCGCTCTCGTCAACAGCCGGGCATTTATCATACCCTATTGGTGAAGCAGCGCACTGACAAGGACAAAGGGGAGATACACAAGAATACACAAAACTCGCTGCACTCGCAACTATTTCATTTTAGAACGAACACTTCATCTTTATATACCCGTGCACCCTCCAACGTCAACGATGTGCAAGGTCAGATTAACAGCACTTTTACAAAACATATCCGCGCACACTCGGGCGTCAAAGATAGGCCACATATCTTGCACGCTGCAGTGCAATCCCATCCTAATCATTGTACCCCTAACACATTCATTTTTACCAATTTAATCAAGTGACCTTCCAAAAAGGCGACCTCACTATGGCTCAGAGGAAGAGGTCACTAAGTGACTCAGTCACTAAGTGACACTGACTGGAAGATCACTAGATTAAATTTGTAAAAATGAATGTGTTAGGGGTACAACGATTAGGATAGGATTGCTCAGCGTGCAAGATATGTGACCTGAAATAAAAAAAAAAAAAAACATTACGTACAATTTCCGGAATTCCGAGCGGCATGCATCTTAATTACGGCGGAAGCCGCGTAACAAAGTACAGTATTCGCATATACGACGTAAGTGCAGTATGCAATTCTAGCTGCCAGCGAAAAATAAAAAAAATATTAAAAAATTAAAAAAAATATTTAAATACGCTGCATGGGTGAAACCCCGGTACTTTCAAACTTCCTTAAGCATATTTCCGCAAAGGTGTGCCAGAAAAGTTTTGTTAGAAATAAACATTTGAAGTATTCATTTATTGACTGACAAAATATTTTATTTATTTATTTATTTATTTATTTATTTATTTATTTATTTATTTATTTATTTATTTATTTATTTATTTATTTGCGTGAACAACAGCTGCACTGTCAGCGATGTCCTCTGTAACACGAAGCTTTGTTAGGCATGTTATGTTTCATACCTCTGTCAGATTTCGTCCGGAAGAATGCCTCTGATTACAGTACTCGAAAGTTTACTAAAGCTGCATTTCCATGACAGGTAAACACGAACCTCGCCTGTTTATCTGTGCTTCGCGTCGCATCTGTAGCTTTCATATCTCGTGGCACGGTATATATATAGGTTAGTTATATACCAGCCACATGAATATGTACCAAACTTGGCCAACTTTTGACGCTTTCGAAAATAAAATAAAGAAAGTAAAAGAAAACTCCACCAGGCATAGCAGCCATGAGCGCACGTATACTTCAAAACGGGCGAAATTTTTCGCCTAAGAAATCCATGAGACGGCGCAGCTGCGCGGCAGCAGGGAGTGAACTCAGTGGGTTAATGTGCCGCGTTTCACAAGGGAACCCTCATTTCAGCGTTGGTGTTGGCAAAGGCACGGCCGAGGTTTCGCGACTGAAGGGGAGGAGAGAGACGGTGAGATGGAACGAATAATATATCGGAGCCAGGGCGGCCAGGCAGTGTCGAAGGAGAAAGCAGTCCGCGCGCGAGATTAGGAAATCGCGGATACGGGAACTGGGCCGCCGCGCGTCTTTCGAGAGAGAAGCGTGCGTGGTGGCCGCGCCGCGCAGCGCTTGTTCGCATTCGCCCTTGCGCGTGCAGCGCAAAGTTTGACGCGGGTTCAACGCGATGGAGAATCAAAAGTGCACCGTATATGCTCTGCATAACTGCCAACCATTCTTTGCCTCATCCCAGGCACTTTGCGGCAGGTGTAGGTTTTTGGCTCGTCTATCGTTTTTGGCCTCTTCGATAAAAAGAAGAAAAAAATTGGAGGACGCTTACGCTTCGCCTTTAAGAGTGCAACGCGATTGCATTCAAAGATCCCTGGCTGCTTATCAGGGTTTTTTTTTCTCGTTTATTCAAATTACAATTCGACGCTATCACGTCTTTAGGTTGTGGTTAAGACGCACTTTACGATTTTTCTGACGAATTTTACTTCGAGAAATTCAATTTTTGTTCACTAACGCCTCGCGCCACGCGAAGGGCCTACCCGGTCGGGGTGGTTCGGGATTATGTGGTTCGGCATGAATATTTCCGCCAACGACGCCGGCATTTACGCCGACACCGATGCCGGATTTTCGGTGACACGGGGCCCTTAAAGGCCCAACCACAAGGAACCGATTTTTGACAGATTTTCGGCGTCGGCGCCTGCCGGAGGCCCGCGGGGTTGACGCTCAACGAAGTTCGGCTTCGACGTATTTGAAGCGTGGCGCAATGTAGCCAGATCCTCTGGTCCCGATTTAGCCAGCCAGTTTTGCAAAATGTAGCCCTAACAGAACAATTGTTTTTACTTCATAAGGACTTCTTGTAGTTTTAAAACTTCATAAAAATTGTCCCTAGCTCTAGCGCAAATATATATAGTGTTTTGCTTGTCTGTACTGAAACACGTAGCACCAGTGACATAGCATCACCAGCGGCAGCCATGCTCGCAAGTGTGCAGTTCGGCATTCCTTGCATGTACCTGTCTGGAAATAAGTGCATCATTATCTATGATACCATTATCTATATTTCGCGTCGCGCCATCTCGGAGGCGATAGTTTGTTTGCCTCTTGCAGAATTCTACCACCACTTCCGCTGTCGGCGCTACAGTCTGGCAAGCTCGGTCTAGGGGCGCCGATCGAGTGAGCGTGAACCGGCGGCGCATTGTTCTCAGTGCCGCCGGCCCCCGCCGTGTGACGCCGGTTGGCGCCGACGCCCAAAATCCGTCGAACATTTCTTCCTTGTGGTTGGGCCTTAACGCTATCGCGTTAAAATTCGAGACTCCGATGGTGAGATCTCTCTGACTCCCAGCACATGCAGCCCTGGGCGCTACAACCGTTAGGCCACGATCGCACGCGTGTCCCTCTCGTGCCAACGCCAAGTCGCTCTTCGAGATGACAGCGCGTGCGCGCGCCAGTCTTCAATCGGCCACAGACGTATATCCCTGTCTTTTCCGGTACGCGCATTGATCGTGATTCCGGCGAATATTCGAAACTGAGCAGTTCAAGCGTATAACCTATACCAGTTATAACATCTTATCTTGCAGATTGGAACAAAAAGGATGGCAGGCGGGGGACACATTTGTGTTAAGTCGGCGCCTTCGCTGTACACGTGTACAGCTCGAATAAATAGCGCCGTGACGAATCGTGGCCCGTATTCGCAGAAACCTCTTGCGCTAAAGTTGCTCCTAAGGGCACATTCTAACCAGACCCAGTGCTGGACGCATACCATTGGTGAAGGCCGCGCTAGCCAATGGCGCAAACAGCGCTTACGAAAGAAAAGCTTCGCGAATAATACGGCCCCAGATCTCGAAGTTGCAGTAGAAGGCATTCGAAGTTCAGAATCAAAATTTATTATTAGTATACATGTTGTCATTAGAGGTTGTTCAATATACAAGAGGGTTTCGAACATTTTTATCAAGAAGGTAATTGAGCGGCTACACGCATCTATATAAATAATACAAAAAAAGAAAGCTTGAATGTTTGGCCAGGTAAGCCCAACCTCGATGTTTTGAGCTCAGAAGGTCACTATCATCAACCGCATATTCATTAACTTTCGAGCTCGCTACCTTTTGTAATTGCGGAGTTTCAGGTAACCTTAATTTGAGCGATACTTGCAGAATTGCTATGTAGTGAACGCGTGGCTCGACATATCGGGAGTGAATGTTTGCTATCAAGCTCACATATACAGCTATCAAACGAGGATTGGTGTGATGTTGCGGAATCATTACATAAAACTGTTCTTTTTAGCCTTTGTCCCCGAGTGTCAAGGGAAATTCGTGCTTGTTCGTTATGGGTTATTTAGAGAGAAGTATTCACTGAGCGGCAACACCAAAATCTTGCTGCGTTATTGTTTGCATGGGTGATTTCTTATTTTTTGGAACCAACGAGTTAGTTGTCTGTTCGCGCCGCCGTGGCACAACTGTCTTGGCTGCATGCTAAGAATGCGATCAGGTTCCGATTTGCAGGCCGCGGCGGTTGTGTTCCGAATGGGGCAGAGTGTGAAAATAAGCGCTTGCCGTGTTGACGTACGCTGAAGAAGCCCGGCAAAGCTTCATTTAATCCACAGCCCCTCCATTTCTCGAATATAGACTGACTGCTCCTGTCGCCCAGCCGTTGCTTCGGGTTGACGTCAAAGTTGCAGAGTGGCAAGTCAGGAGCCTGAATTATTTCGAATCATTTCACATTTTTAAATATCCGGAATAGAATGCGAATGGAGATTAAGGGAGGCCGAGAATGCGGAATTGAGTTGGTATGGATGGGCACCTAGTCCTGGAGTGCTTAATGTTGATTGTCAGCCAAAGTATAAAATCGGCATATTTGTCCATTTGACTAAGGTGGACCTGGCCAATACATAATTTCTCAATTTTTACCCAATACCGGCTGTTTCAGTATCTACGTTTAGGGGACTACATCTACCGTGGTATTACAACACGGTATTCTATGCATATTCTAAAGACCAGGAAACTTTTCTGCGTTAAAAGGTATAGCTTGAGTGCATTTAAAAACATCAACTTTTAGTCCTCAAGAATGAATCGCTTTAACAAGTCAGTCTCAATATATCAATACGGTTTCACTTTTGTTTTAGTCATCAATGTGACAGAATAATAGTCCATACGCTACAAAACAAAAAATATATCAGAAGAAAAACAGCACGTCACGTTATTTGTAACGGTGTTAAGACTTCAGAAATATGTTCCCATAGTTACAATGCACACAAGGGCAAACAATTATAGAGAAAGCGTTTCATCTATTGGAATTAGAGGAGTGGAATGGATCGACTCGGTCACTTCAGCAAAGGAGGAATGCTCCAACTTCCACCATTCCGGCGAGTTATAAAAAGAAGTGGCCAATGCGGAGACCTCCGCTCTCCGGAATTGGAGTGGGAATGCAATGTAGGTCCCCACTCCGCAATTCTTGTGGACGTGACCTCGGCCGTCTGCGCGGGAAACGCCGCAGATCACTGTAATCCACGTACGATTCCCCGAAGCTCCGTGAGCTTTAACGCGCGCGAGCGAGGAGAGAAGTATATTGACGAAGAGGAAAGAATGAAGGGAGGCGCGCGGTACACAAGAGACGCACAATTCGCACGAACGACAAACTTCCGTGCCGTTGACCAGCGAGCATCGAACGCACGCGAGATACGACGCGCACTGGAGGAGTAGTTAATGAAGGCGTCACTGTGTTGGGAGAGGGAAGATATGCGGCGAAGGACACAGGGGAAAGGAAATAGCGCCGCACGCTAGAGCAGTCGCTGGAGACGAGGAGGTTCTCTCGGTGCCTCCTCCTCCCAGGCGATGATCGCGCGTAGCGGTACTTGTTCCCACGGGCGGCATCCGAACAGCACCACACCGCAAGCTTCGTGATCAAAAAACAAAAAAAAAAACAAAGAAAAAAGAGAAAAGAACAGTCAAATAAAGAAGATGAAAAGGAAAGGGAGAAAATGAGAAATCTTTGGGCGCCGCAACGCGCAGATTCGGAGTCATATACGCACGCCGGCGCGAGCGCATCTCGTTTCCTCTTAAAATCGTATATATTTAAACAGCCGCCTATCTGCAGTCTCCACCAGAACGATAAATTTCGCCACCCACAGCGCATCGGTCCCCACTCGTGTGCACGCGCACCCATCGACCACCGAGGAGAGACGAGAGCACAGAGTTTACCGCATCATTGTGCGCGCAGTCCGTTCACTGAAGGCTTTAGAGGGGAAGCAAAGAGTGGATTGTGGAATAACGTTAACAACAGTCGCCGTCGCTCGCACGGACTCCATCCGCTTCTTCCAGAAAATCGGATACCAAAACAGGTGAGCTGCGCGCTTGTGACGCTCGCCCGCACATCAACGCTCGAGCGTTGTTTCGGCGGCGAAACCACCGTACATTCGCCGCCGAAGCATTTTGTAGCCTATGGGAATAGTCGCGAGTGTACAGTCGCCGTTCGACGTTCGAGTGTGTGGAACGTTTGTCGAACAGTCACTCATATACGTAAGTGAAGTTTGCCAGCTCCATGCAGATAGATTTTGGCTCCCGTAAAGAGCGGATCCCGCGTATTTCACAAGATTGACATTGATTGTCAGAAATGAAACGCTCTTGTTGCAAAAGTTATGGCGGTCCTTATTATAGGGCACTTCGTTTGAGCGAGAGCTTGCCGTTAATAATCTGCAACGAAACGCGACTTCATCGGATCGGGTCAAGCTCTAAGCAACGTTTTTATGTGTAGAAGTGGCTGGATGCTCTTGTCTATTATAAACAATAATGTATTTTGGTAAAGCGACACTGCATGATTAGTTACTTGAACTGGTCCCATAAATAAGGCCAGCAACAAAAGCGTGGTATGTTTAGAGGATCGTTCAAGTAAGCTCATCGAGTCAATGTCTGGAAGCGTTTTGATGCTGTATATAAATTGAAAAAAAAAATTGTGATTCGTACTTGCGTTTAATAACCTTATAGTTGCCAACTATAATGCAGGAGCTTATGTCGCATGCGAGACATCGGAAGGAATACACTTTTATAAATGACTCCTGCCGTGCCAGACGCACAAGAAAATTCATTCATTCATTCATTCATTCATTCATTCATTCATTCATTCATTCATACATACATACATACATACATACATACATACATACATACATACATACATACATACATACATACATACATACATACATACATACATACATACATACATACATACATACATACATACATACATACATACATACATACATACATACATACATACATACATACATACATACATACATACATACATACATACATGCATCTTAATAGTAAACATCTTCGACAGAGATCTGTCTGGCTGAGTAGGATATATTAGAAGCGAAAGCTGCTCCAGCTAAGGCTAAGAAGTTCCCGACGTGTCAGGACCGGCTCGGTCCCTTCTTCAGGGGGAGACTGAAGCGACCGAAGAAGCTGTTTCTTCGCGCGCTTCAGTCACCGTGTTGCAAAATTTAGCTACTGGTGAACTGGGCAGACCCATAACAATAAACAAGAGCAAATGACGCCACAGGTGACGAGAAAGTTCGTCACTACTAACTCAACACAGGACAGCGCCGCGTGATTCAGACTTTCGGGTAAAGGAAGAATTGCAGGGATCATTAAGTACGCCAGCTTGCATAGTCGGCGTAGGGCAAACGTGCGACATTATACGACTGGGGCCCATACTGTTGGAAAAATGAATAAGTTCCTCGGAGTGACTAAGCTAATCTTGAGTGATCTCCGAACGGGCGAAGACATTTTCCTTATATGCCAACGCAGCGCATGTTCTATGCAGGCAGCCTTTCTTGTTTCCTTGAATGTTTCTGTCTGTATACATGCACACGGATCCGGCATACCTAATGTGTTGCCACGTTCAAAATTCTTGGATAGTTTGCAGTGTATATACACTATATGTGTATATATGTATAAAGTTGTGAGGTATGAAGCGCAACGCTAAACCACAGACACGCAGTCTTTTTTATAGCCGTGGAAACTACGAGTATAGTTGTCAAAATGACAACGTAAATCACACTTGGAAGTTGCCATAAAGTGCCAGCCCACAGTGCCGACGTGCTTCTGGTTTCCGTGTTAACACTTTCCGATATCGCAGCCTCGTGAAAGAGAAAAACAAAAAGTGGGAGAGAGCGAGGAAAATGCAAGAAGCGTTTTGGTGTCATAAAACGCACTCTCACGCACTGCTTGCCCGCCCTTTCAAAGCCATTAACGGAACATCAGGCTGCCTCTTGAAACCTGGCAATCGTTCTCGCGTAGAAAAAGAAATGTTTCGTAACATCTTCGTTCTTCTTTTCTTTATTCGTTTTTTTTCGGTATTATATAAAGAGATGTCCGCACCAGGCGATGATGCCGGCTACTCCTTGTCACGGGCGAAGAGTAGGAGTACGCAGCATACGTTCGCAAATACGTAACGTGTGTAGGCGCGCCTAATGACCCATTGTACGTGAGAGGAAGAAAGAGGGAAAAAAAGCGAGAAGGCCGGGATGTTAATTAGAAAAGCATTGAAGGCGTGTACGCTCGCGCCGACAGGGCCACACAGTCAAAGGCTATCGCGCCCTGGTCCAGTCCTTGTACATACAAAACATACACAACTGCTCGAATTCGAGAATCATTGTAGCTTAAACGTGAATTTTAGCATATTACAGGCTAATGGTAGTAAGTTTATTATGGTTGGGGCAATATGCTTTTGTTAATTAATGCCACCTTATATAGTTAAGACATTCAAGGTGGTCGTCCACGTCTCTCAAAAAAATAGTGGCAGATGAACCTCCCAATGCACCTCTCGGTTGATTCTTAACTGTGGCACGCCAACGGTCACATTTTTACTGCCTCATAGTTGAAGATCAGTGGCAAAGTAATGGTAATAAATTAATAAGGCGTTAGAAGGTTAATTTGTCGCGAAAGTCATCAGATACCTTGATAAAGCTTTTGGACGAACTTGACATTGCTACATTAAAGGCTGTTTCTTTCACGTAGGAGGCTTGTTCGAATTAGTGTCTAATTCTCTCATGTTACAGCGTGAGTATCCCAAAGGAACCCGACTGCTGCATTACACTCACAATTAAAGCTTGCAGAGCACGCAACCTGATAAACGTTATTCTCATTAATAAGTACTTTCTTTTTTTTATTTAAGCTTGGATTCTTAACTGAGATTCACTCCTCGCGATATGTTTTGACTCCAAATAAACTTCTTGTCCTTGCCACCATTCTTATTCGTTGCACTGTTCCTTCTTGCTTCAGCAGAAACTTGCATTTCACGTATAGGTCACAGAACACTGCGTTGACGGGAATCCTTGTTTCGAAATTGCATAAATGAGGCAAATTGCGAAATTGCAAGACTAACGTACAAGTAGTAAGGACGCAGCAACAGAATGCATGACCCAATCCTGCGCTCAAGTCCGGCCGTTACAGGTACCGCACGAGTTCTTTGGCCAACAAACCTGCCAACTCCTCCCATCGATCATTAACGATGCCATTCGATAGCGAATGACGTTCGTTGTAAGAGAAATGCTTCGTTGTGACGCCAGTAACGTTTATAGTCCCCTAGCAAAGTACGAGTGAAAGATAGGCCCGCGAAGAGTGATTTGCTTGAACGCATCACAAAGCGTGGTCGTTAGTCACGCGTGCCTGCCTCGCATCAGGCGAACCTAACAACAAGGAGAAATTGTCGCGGCGTGGAACAGTCTATTTGTTCTTTCCTTGGTCACTTTGACTTCGTTGTTCATTCGGTCGTGTGTCCTTGAAGGGCAAGATATTATAAATATATATGCTTGTGGTGTGATCCGATGCAATGCAATTGTATTTACAATAAGTTTTTTTTTTTTTTTTTTTGAGAAGAAGGCGCCGATTTCACGAAGCCATTTCAGTTCGTGACAACTTTCCGTCATTGGCTGGCCGCCTCGGCTAATAGTAAATTTCATATCGCTATTGGCTGTCTAATTCCGAGTCTTTCGAACTGCTCTAGGATACACGCAGCTTTGTGAATACGGGCCAATATTTCGTGAAAAAAGAAAAGACACAGTCTTTTGTTTTGTGTTTAGTTCAGTACTGCGTGAAACCGCCAACACAGAATCCACAGACAGGGAGTAATTTTAAGGGTCTCGGACGACATCTCGAAATGCTCAACAATTGGCCAGAACACTTTGCTGACAGATCCCTGCTGTTCTGCTACAATCAAGTCCAATAGCTTCACTGGGGAAAAAAAAACACTGTACAAACAGAGTGTGTGTGGTGGATTGGACACTGGCAAGAGATTTTCCCTGAAATTCATTTGGTTACTTATCTGTGCGGCGCCCGCTATTTGTAGATCGCAGTCACACAAAATTGTATCGCTGTGCGCAGCTTTCATAATAAATTTTTGTTCATAGCCGTGTTAGGCGCGTATTCAGAAAAACGGCTTGCGCTAGAATTTTTGGCGAGAGAAAATTCTTGCCAATCTCGATGCTGGACAAATGGCAGATAACTCTATATACGAATGACAAGCTTTGTGAATCCTGCCCCTGGATATCCCTCTGGTAAACTTTCAGGTTCATCTTTCCCATCTTTTTTTTCTTTCTCCCTAATTCATAGTCAAGCTTTATAATTTCGTCGCTGTCTTCTACACCATGTGAATCGAGGGCTGAATTGACAAACATTTTCATTCGTAAATGTTCTTTGCCATTTGTCGACCAAGGCTTCGCTGATACATCCCACATCGAGACTGCAGTCTTGAAATTTTAGCCAGGACTAGAATTTCCTCTCACCGACCATTCTAGCGTAAGTGATATTGCTGGCACCTCTGCTTTCGCGTGGCTATTCTCCTTAATTGACTGCCATCTCGTTGCACAGCGTATACGCGCCAGCTGGCAAACTTATTAAAGCGCACTTACGTACGAGAAATTATGCGAGAACCACCGGCCCAGAGGAGCTTGTGTGACCTGAAATGCTTAGCGAAGTGCGGCAACCACAGATTATACAGCGTCTTCCTGTCAAAATCCCGCGCGCGAATCATGACGATTCTGGGGCGCGTCGCGACCACGCGTTTAATACAGTTAAAGCGGCCATGCGCTCTTTTCCCGCGTTCAAGTGCGCAGTGTATAACAGTCAGCTGTCGCCGCAGCCACGTGACACTCGCGAACCGAGCGAAGCGTTATTCCAGAGCAGGAAAACGAGGCGGCGGCCGGGGAATGCCTACCCCTGAACTCGACCTCGATAAGGGCTGGTCGCCGCCGCCGCGGCCTACCGCTTTTACTCGCTCCCAACACGACCCGGCGGCTATGGAAGGTTACAGCGCGCGTCCTATTTTACGCTGTATATGCGCTGCTGGAAACGCGCACTCTTATAGGGGCACCGTCATGTGGTCTAGTTCTAACAAAACGCCGTCCCCACCTCGGAGACAAGTCGACGTTATGCAGGTGTGCTCCGCCCCTTCTTGAGTCCCGATGCACACTTGCACTTTTAAAGGGCGCTAGGAGGGACTTTCCTCCCAGACCTGTATAAATGTCGGAAACGCTTTCCGATGAATCACAATTTCCTCTCTTTATGGCGTTATCTGTTCTGTACTGGAGTGGAAATCGCGTGGCCCTTGGATTTATGACTTATCTACAGTTTCGCTGTGGCATTAGCGTGCATCATTTTTGACGCCGCGCAATTGCTACAGTATTTAGGAATGAGGGCTGCCGTGTATTCTCTGGGGTTTCCCCTTGAAGCGGAAACGACATGGAAAGCGTCATGGAAGCATCACGCGCCGGACGCGCTGACCGTCCGGCCCCGAAGATACGCTTCAAATAGATTCCGCATGTGGTTGCTGCCGTGGTTTCTCGTGAGGTTTCTCTGCGTGCGTTGTATTTGAAAGCTCTTGGAATCTGGGAGTTGGCATGCGAAAGGCTCTTCCTTAGTATTGCAAAACTAAAATAGACGTTCACGTTTGACAGGAAGGGAAGAAGGCTAGCAGGCACCTTAATTTAAAAGGAGCTGTGAGTGATAATAATTATTCCAAAAATTGTTGAATAACATGAAACAAATGGTGGATGACGCAATGTCGCACTTAAGCGCTATAGCGCTTAAGCGCTTAAGTGTGACATTTACCCTATAGGGTAAAAATAAACTTCAAACTTATGCACGCTTTCGGAGCGTTGCACAAAGGATTAAGTGCGGAGCAGATTTTTTTCTCTTTTTTTTTTCCCCGAACCACAAGCTCCAATTTTTATTCCTTTCTGCCTCATCATATTTTTGCCACATTTTTCTAGCAAAGCATATAAGCTGGTTGTGTTTGCCGTTCGTAAACTGCGCCTCGGGTGCCCTGTAGCATGTTCGCAGGATTCTCCAGGACAGCATCGATCATTTGTTCTCACATTATCTAGAAGTGGCCGCCGACGTACTCGCTCGTGCGCTTTCGCGAAGTGTGAAGCGCCGGGCTTTGCCTTGCCCCGCGGCGCAGAAACGTTTAGTCCAGACGCCGAAGCCGATATATGTCATTGCGCAATTTATTTTCCTCGTGATGTGCAGCTTCTTGTGCTTTCCTCTCCCGCAACGCCGTTGACGTTCGCCCTATAAGAGGTGTGAATACATGGACAGAGAAGGCGGGGGTGGAGGAGGGAGGGGAGGGGGTCAGGGAGGAAATGGTCGGCCACGCACGGAACATGCGCCTTCCTCTTGCCAGCGCGGTATGTGATGCTCGTCGGAATATCAATTACCTGGCGTGACTGTTCGAGTCGCTAGCGGGTGTTTTCCCCCTGCACTTTTTTTCTTCTTTTTTTTTCTGTTCCTTAATGGTCTTCAGCGGGCCGCGACGCTTCAGTGATGTCCGTCATATATCGCGGTGTATAAACAGCGCAGTCGCGCTTCGTTGCTCTGAATCTCCGTTCGATCGTCTCTGGCAACTAATGCACTTCATTGGAAAATAATAATGTACGAGAAAACACCACGGCTTACTGTCAGAAATCGTATGAAGAGAGACTGTTGCTTACGTGGAGAGGGTGGGCAGAAAGATTGCGAAAGTCAGAACTTACGCCGAGAACTTTTCTTTTTTTTTTTTTTTCCTCAACACTCCCAAGATATGCTGAAGCGAGCTTAACGCACGAACGCAACACGCATATACACACAGACGTACACACAGAACCCTCTTCGTTCTCGTCATCATTTTATTGATGACGAGAATAACACACTGATGTGCAACCAGTGTGTTATTTCGGATTCGGCAAGCACAAGGAATAAGAACGCAGCTCTTAAGGCTCGTAGCGATCATCATGCTGACTGATGATCGTGAATTGAAGCAGAGGAATGGCCCACTCCATGTCCCCCTTTTTAACGCGACAGCGTTAAGGGACCCGTGTCGCAGAAAATCCGGCGTCGGCGTCGGTGTCGGCATCGGTGTCAGCGTCGGTGTCGTTATCGGCGTCGGCGTCGGCGTTAAGCATCGGCGTGTGGCGAAAATAATCATGCCGAATCACATCATCCCGAATCACCCCGACCGGGCGGGCCCTTCGCGTGGCGCAAGGCTTTAGTGAACAAAAATTGAATTTCTCAAAGTAAAATTCGTCAAAAAAAATCGTAAAGTACGACTTAACCGCAACGTGCAGACGTGATCGTGTCGGATTGTAGTTTGAATGTATACGAGAAAAAATCTGATAGGCAGCCAGGGATCTTTGAATGCTATCGCGTTCCACTCTTATAGGCGAAGCTTAAGCGTCCTCCAATTCTGATGGTGTTTCGCTGTACCTTGGTTCTAAGCAACATTGAGGGGAACGTTGAAAACCGAGCCTTTACTAAATTTGGATCGGGCCCCATGTCGCAGAAAATACGGTGTCGGTGTCGGCGTCAACGGCGTCCAATAACGCTATCGCGTTCCACTCTTGAAGGCGAAGCTTAAGCGTACTCCCAAGTTTTATTAACCGTCAGTTCAGCTGAAGGATAACAATCTAGCCGGACAGATATATGGTGTCGAGCCAACAAGCACATGCCAGACCTGCACCCGCTCCTCCGTCCCTCTGCCAAGTACGCACTTTCGACGTCACTGCTGCTGTTCGCCGTAGTTGTGCGCGCGCTGAACGTGCGAGATGCCTGGTTGTGCGAGCATTTGGCAAGCGTTCCAAGATGTAAAAGGTTTGCTGTTGGCTGCTCGAAGAAAACATGTTCGTGGTTTTGATTTCTTGGGGAGCTTTTGCATTTTGCTGTCGTTTTCGCCATCGTGCTTCCTCGCAAGTTAATGCCATAAGTTAAGTAAAGTCTATCCTTCACTATATGTTTATCGTGTGCGAAAACACGCGCAAGGCTGCCAAAGTGCCAAATACGTCTGGCTATATACGCTCTCTCTAGCGGCGCATACCTGCCTCCAAAGTAGTCGCAAACGGTTTGGCAACTGCGCGTAACTTTTGTTTGTTTAGTTGTTTGCATATGCATTTTGCTTTACTTGATTAAATATCCCCCGCAAGCAGCAAATAATTGCTTCTTACCAAAGCAGAGAAGGTCATGTGCCAGTAAATAAATCCGGTGCCGCTATAGCTCCGCACGCTGCAGGTTAGCTGTATATTTTCATAGTCGTCGATCTAGGGGGTTTTGTGTTGCGAAATATTTTTTTATATGTCAACACGTCAGATTTAACGCGCACTGCGATGCGATTGCAACGCACGCTTTTCGACTGCCTTCTGAGGCCTGTTTAGCAAATGCTCATTAGAGTGATCACAAGCACATACTTATTGCCACATTTGATGTGGTGGATATATTTATTACACATTTTGTCGTGCTGAAGTGTTACCGTTGACAGTCATCACGGACTGCATACCAATCTGGGCTGCGTGCCACAGAACTTGGAGCGCACACTGATGTACGAATTCCCAGAGTAAATAATAATATAGCTGCCGTGGTGAACCAAGCCAGACATGGTTTTCGTTAACGTGTTATCAATATTTCACTATTAGAGCAAAGTTCTAGGGTACCTTCTCTCAAAGGACCTCCGCGTAGGAGGCTATATCTACGCTGCTCCAGTCCCTGAGGTCCAATTAAGATAGACTTTGACAACTCGTTATGCTATCCCTGCATGCAGTGCGCGCACACTTTACGTTCTTCGTGCATCTCTGTTCTCTCTCTATTCTCTTGCCCCGTGCCCCCGTGGATGGGCAACCAACCAGAACTACCTCTGGTTGGCCTCGCTGCCTTTCTATACATCATTTCTCTCTCTTTCTCCCCCTAAGCTCGGTACACGAGCATTTTTGCGTACTGCCTCTATCGGAATGAGGCCGGGAACAGAACCAGCGACCTTGGTTTCGGCAGCAGAACGCCATAGCCACTGAGCCACCGTAGCGGGACGGCTGCTGTAACGGTGATGCCCGGTAGCGGTATGCTAAAACTCCCTATAGGGCCGCATGCATCCGCATCCGACCTGGTGGGAGCATTGTGTACGGGCCTCTCTGGGTGACCATGCAATGTAGGAGAGGCCACATAGCTCTTGTGTGTGGGCTGAGCGTATGCGTTCAACCAAATGATGTATTGTTCAAGCACAGTTGCTGCTCAAGTTTTCTTGCTTATATTTTTTTTTTTTTGTCGAAACAGTTTCTTCACGAAATGGGAGAAACGCGGCTCATTTTCCTCGTTGACGAAGCATAAAACGTCCTCTGCGTATATGTGTTGGGGCTCACTTTCGCAGTAAAAAAAAAATGGCGACAGACTACGAGCGCGTTTTGTGAAAACGTAGATTAAAAAGAAAAGTACTTCAAAAAGTGATTGTCTTACGCTGTATTATTAATTAAAACAAACTTAATCTATGTTTTTTCAACAAAAAACGAAAATATTTTTTATTCAATAGTGTGGCAAGTCAATGCCGGCCAAGAAAAATGCCTAGCCAATCCAGAGCGACATAGCGGCGTGCGACGAGGCGGCATTTGATCCTGCTCGAACAGTATATGAACGCGTTTTAGGCTATTATTTGTGTGCAAGAGGTGTTCAACCACTAAAATGAACTTCTATGTCCTTTTTTTATGCATTACATTTTATACCATTGAAAACGCTGGCGACGAGGCTACGCACTCGGCCAGCAAAGTGCGTTCCGTGAACGCACTTTGACCGGAGTACACTCTGCAGCGAGTGACACTCCACTTGCGACGTTTAGATTTGACAAAGTGCACTTAAGCCGAGTGACACTCTCCGTAAGTGCACTTAACTTGTCCGCTTGACAGGGGTATTAGGCTAATACCAAAAAAACTATCAAGCGGTCCTTTGTACTCGCTTAAGAAGAATGACGTCGAGGAGTCGCCGGGGCATCACTGCAATTAAGCGCTAGACACATAGTGCGATTTTGCGTGCGATCCATCGTACGGCGCGTCCGAGTCCGACTTGCCGCATACGACCATTCGGGACACATGGTACGAACGAGCGTGCGGCGCGTAGCTCCGCCCAGAACCGGCGCCCCGTCATGGACGCTCGGAATACTGCATAACTTTGCAAATAAACTGAAAACGAACGTCTTAGTACAGTTCTCTCGTTTTACACAAACGATGACAATAAACAGAGCAGCGTAGACGTGTTTCCGCAAGCCCGCGTTCCTCTGTATCGGCTCCGTTAACAGCCGCGATGGCTAGGAGCCGCCACGCCTCGCTCGCTGGGCCGTCGAATCCGAGACCGGTGGCGCTTGCGACACGACCGCATGCAGCTCGTAATAAAGCTCCTATGTTGGTCAGCACAAGGTGTACACAATTATGTCGCTTAAATTGCAATAGATTTAATTTTATCGGCACGGACGGAAACGAACGAGCAAGTCAGGCGAGCTTGCGATCGCTGGGAGACGGTATATATGCCTAACTCGCTGGCCGTTGGATCCGGGGCCGACAGCCCTTGCGATCCGTCCGCAGCTCGTAATAAAGCGCCCATATTCGTCAGCACCATGAACGTCTGAACATTTATGTCGCTCATAAGTGGCAATACAATTACTTTTCCCGACACCATTGGTAGCGATGAGAAAACACGCCAGGCAGCCACCTTCGGCGTCGCTGCGACGGAAATCGCGCTGTGGCAGACGCGTGTGAAAGCTGTCAGCGAAAATCGCTGTGCGACGTGCGCGGCGGAAAAAAATTTTTTCGCCCCAATCGCGTCATGTGAAACAGCCTTACGACGGATCGCACGCAAAATCGCACCATGTGTCTCATGCTCTACAGCGACAGTGACCCCGAGAATGCAGCTGTAAAGTGTCGATAACCGCTATGGGAGAGAAAAATTTGCCCTTTTCCGGCCTGATTGTGTTGCACCCTACAACTGATACGACTGCCCATTACTAGGGTTATTCCGAGGTAAAATATAATAAAACCTTAGTGATTTTACGTTAAACATGAGTTAATCTCAACAGCGAGGTTCGGATAGTACAGGTAAGCGTCATTAGAGCCTTAGAATTGCTACATGTAATGACGTCTGACGTTGATGTAGACTTCTTGCGGCAAAAAATTACGTTGTTGTTCTTCTTCTTATTGTTTCTTCTACTCTTTTTTATATCAACAACAGCAAGAGAGGTCTTGGCAAAAATAAGAAAACGTGTTGCGCAATTAATGCAAGGGCCGAGAACAAAAATAGGGCGCCGGGTAAATTGAAGCGGCACGTAAGAAGCGCGTCCTCGTTATATACGCCGTGCCGCTAATAAGCGTATGAACCCTTTGGATACCTCGTTGGTGTCCAGCAAGTCGACCAAGTAGCGTAACAAAGTGTCTGTAAGCAATTAGGAGAGAGAAAGACCGGGAATGATGAGGGATTTTTTTTCTTCTTTTCTTTAGTGTTTCTTAGCTTGTGACACGGCCGTGTGCAGTGCAACGCAGTTTACCTTTGTATAGCGATACTATCGTGGCTGCAGTATATAACCTTGGCGAAATGGGCCCGCACACGCGAGTGACCGAGAACTTGGCGGCTTCCGCGCATTTCTCTTGGCGCTAACGTGTTACGCTGAGGGCCTCGAACTGGAAGGTCGGGCGATGATTCTTGCTCTTTACTCTGCGGCTGCCAGTTTGAACTCGTTCTCAACCAGTGAGTATACGCGTGGAGCGTATAAAATAGGAACGGTGATCGCTAACGGTCGTCATAGCATTTCAACGAGGTGGAAGGAATATATCGAAGCACCAAAATAAATAAGAGGCCGCAGATATCGAGACACCCCACATCACACAAGCGCTCCCCCCCCCCCTCCCCCCGGGCCGCCGGAGGCCTGTAAGAACTGGCCTACATTCGCTTCGCCTTGATACGCGCTCGCGTACGAGAGCATCTACGAAGGTGTATTTCATTTTTCGTTTACTTGTTTACCGTTCTGTGTCACTGCAGAATTTCGGTATCTCGCACAACTGCATTTCACGGGATAGTTCTTTTTGTGACCAACTTTATTTTGCGCAGAAATAAAAAAGCGGCTGTTGTTGCTTCCATAATGTTCCATAATAAACAGCAATGCCACATTGACAGTGGCATCAAATTTTCATTATTATTCTTATTATTAATGTAAACATATACAAACAACCCACACATAAATAGAAACAGGCCAGCAGTTTCTGCACCTTTTATGGCTGGCGTCATTGATCCAACTACTGTCCTCGCTCTCTCCCTCTCTTTCACTCCCCCTTCTCACGTGTAGGGTAGCAAACTGAACAAAGTCTAGTTAACCTTCCTGTCCTTCCTTTCATCTTTCTCTCTCTCTCTCTGTTTCTGGAAGGAATACAAGTGACACAGCAAGATAATGTGGCTAAAAAAAATTACGTAAACTATAGCTATATAGACAGCCAGTTTGTTGGAATCCATTGCGTATATAGACCAAGAGTATATACGCAGCGACAATTTATACAATGAGCAGGACCACGGAGGAAGAGATAACAGCTATGGGGAACATATATAGGCCTTCCCGGTGGACTTCTTTGCTGGTGTTGTTTAGTTGATTCCACAGTTTCGCGTCAGCAGCACAGTATACATGTGCGCGTAGACGCATCGTTAAAGTTCAACGCGTAGCAGGCTTTTGAGACACACTGCGCAAAGAGCGTTTTAGCTCGACCTGCGTTCCGCTCGCAAATCCGCCATGCATGGGAGACGGAGTGACCTGCCAAATATGTATAACGTTCGCGCGACTTGTCTGTACCGCCCGGGGGCCGCGGGCGGCGTCGACGAGCGCTGAACCGGTTGAAGTCATCGCCGTACCGCCGCCGGAAGAACACAAATGGAAGAGGCCCCACGTTTCGCCGTCCCCCACAGGGATGGGGCGAGGCGCTGCGGCGCAAACCGGGCAGCCAGAACCGATCACTGGACGCTGCGGTCACGAAAAAACCGCTCCTTCCTCGGTGTCAAGCACGCGCCTGCACAAGCGCCCCCCCCCCCCCCCCCCCCCTCATCAGGTCCCGTTCGGTCGCGCTATTGCATTGCGCGCGTGTTAATTACACCAGACGCGTTGGTATCATACGGTTGCCTTCTACTTACTATTTTTTTTTCTTATTGCCGGTGAGTGACGTCATATTTAAACGACGCGATGGCCTCGGACTCCTTCCGTGTTGTTCGCTGTTGGGTTTGTGCGGGCGCTGCACTAAATTGCGGCGCGATCAGTGGCGCATTTTGTTGTTGCCGTTTGCTCTTTGGTGGAGACTGAAGATGGTAATAGGGGAGTGGAGTGGGTTGGGGAGGTGGGGTAGTGTAAATGGAGCTGCAAGAATGAGATCCGCCTCGAACGCTCACATCGGCCGCAGCACGTACAGTATCTGCGACTTCTTTTTTTCGTTTCTTCCATGCATATATTTGTGTACGTTGCCGGCAGTGTGCGTGCGCTTCGGAGAGCACACACAAAAAAAAGGAATTCCTTACACAGAACGCAAAATGAGTTTTTCTTCTTTTCAGAGAAATCACCAGTGACTTGAGACGAACGTGCCTTTGCGCGCACTGCCTCTTTGTGAGAGCGTTACGGTGTGCCGTTCCGCACCTCCATCCTCACCTGACTTGAATAATGCGACTGGTTCAATGTCTGTATTTTAGGCGATAGCCGGTAAATACGGGAAGTTAAAATCAAGCACTCGAGCGTGTCTGTCGGTTCGTAATCGCGGCGCAACGGCAAGAAAACGGACGCGCTTCGTTCGCCTTTGGGACTTCAACTCGTTTCCTTGCAGTCGGCCGCAGTGCAGACGCTACTTCGCGGTCCAGATTTCAAGGTTATTTATGTTGTATACGTTACAAAGTGCCGGCAGCGTCATGCAGTTTAACGGATGCACACGTGCAGCAGTTACGCGATTTGGGAGCCTGTTATCGGAAACAGAAGTTAACCGATTACATTAGAAATATGTTACAATATTGTTCACCTAGAAACAGCAACGAAGAAGCGAAGATGAGCGCAGCGTCGCAGTGGCAAAACAAGCTTAAAAAATTATATGGCCGGCATGTGCTACTTGCACGGAGCTAAGAAAATGACAAGACGCTAGACACTTGCAATATTCGCGCGAAGCTGTTGATTAACTCATATCAATGGTAGATACCAGAGGCAGCTCGTTTTGCAACGTGCACAGGTTGCTTGTTTTATAGCCGTGTGTAGAAAATGCCTCGCTTGAATGTGGGCGAAAAAAAAAGGAAAACATAGAGAACAAATCTGCCTATATTAAGTGCATATAAACCTGCATGGTGCGCAACTGAAGCTGCGGGAGAGAAAAAAAAAAGAAAAACAAGTCACCGCGTTTCACTTAGAGCACGCCACGACGTTTGTCACATTTCTTCCCCTCGCCGGGTCCCCATCCGTGTCAAGCTCTTCGACTCGTGAATACACGCAAATTCATGCCGTAACTTCAAGTGGAGCTAGGCTTTCTGCCACCTTTCGCGGTTCGCACGCATGCACGCCTCATGCACTTCCCAGTGTGGCAGCGCAGTTTTCCCAGGTACGCACGCGGAGCGACTTTTCAACGCGGCCTACGTGGCCGACTCTTTTTTGTCCACAAAGATCTCACGCAACGACGCGACTCAATAAACGGCAGTCGTCGAGGCACGAACGGACACGAAACGAAGTGCAACCACGAAAGTAAAATAAAAAGGGTGCCCCCCTCGGCCTCCCGTTTTGACATGGAGGCTGACCCGCGGGCCGCGACGGCCCAGCCGACGGAGGGGGGACCCATTCGTTGTACACGACGGCAATCTGCACGCCGCGGGCTTCGTTAGCGACTTCGGCCGGTCACGGTTGTCGAGCCAACTCCGTGCGCGCGCGTGCCTGGAAAAAAAGGTGCGCGCACGGCAACGCGTGCCCGTGCTGGGCGGCTCCCGCTCGCGGTCCCACCGCGGCGAGAATGGGTCACGCGTCGATCGGCATCCATACAGCGAGCGTGGTGTATATCGTGGCCACGGCGACATCGCACCGTTGACTCTCAAAACGCAAACGGAGCACGACGAAAAGGGGGTGCGAATGTGGCCAAACGATCGACGCTTTTTCAGCCTTCGTGCGTATAGTGTTTCCGCCGAGGTTCCCCATCTTTGTACAGCGGCGCACGAAAAGGGTCCCGCTCTAATCCGCGTCGAGGTTCGCGGTATAAAAGGGAGGAAATCACTTCCATGTGGCTCAGTCATGCTCCTGGGTTCAAGTTTCCCTCGGCGGCTTAGCGAGTTTTTCGAACAGCGTGCACCTGTATGCTGCGCTGGAAACCGGGCCCCCGTGGAGTAGACTTCCCGTGAAGTCGAAGAGTGGTCGGTGGAGAATAGCTTCATAGCCGGTGACAGGAAGGCGCACCCTATAGATTCACGCGGCCAAATGCTCAGGTGAGGAAAGCGTTGTCATACATTGCGCACTTTTTGCCAAAATTACAGACAGACGTGATGGTGGTGGTCGGTCAGGCTGTATTTGTAGACTGCCAGACGGTCGCTATGCGTCTCCCACGTATGTTTTAAGAAATGACGCCCTTGTGCACGAATCGGAACCGCCATATTGAGCTCAGTCTCTCTCTCTTTCATATTTTTAGCCTTGCATGACGAGTTATCTAATCTCCGGTACATCTGTCTGACGCGCTGTCATAAACACAATACCAGTGCAGCACGTCGTTGCTTCTGTAGCAAGGACAGTGGAGGCAAAACTTGAGCTGGTGGCGCTGCTTTATATATAGCGACGTGTCACCGAGTGCAACTACACAGTAGCGCGATAGGCACATGAGCAGAGAGCGGAGCGTCGTTTTGTGCAAGCATAGTTAATCCCCTGATGCTTATTGCATGCGCGTTTACCGCGTGTGTGTTACGCGCTTATTGCGCAGCGAGAATAATCATGATGCGAACGCTGCAGCTTTTGCATCATGATTGTTCTTGTGATGCGCTGCGCATGGCGACAACCGAGGCAAAGTGATGCGACGCGTGCTACTTTCTCCCTGTCACCGAAATATATTAACCATTTTTTTCGTTCGGTTGATTTTTTCCAGTAGCCACGACGAAATTCGTATCTCTTCTAAGTTACGTGACCAACGAATCGTCTATATCTTGATTTATTTACACTATTCTAACGACGATTGTTCGCAAATGCCGTGCCCTAACATTTACCGAGGCGCATGTATCAATTTTCTTGCGACAATCGTCTTCCTCTTCTCTGTCTTGTACGCATGATCAGTCACAGGTTGCTTAGCCGGAAAGTATTATTTATTCGAGTCTGGTTTTACATGTGTCCTCTGCATTCGTTGCTCGTAAATCTCTGCGTGTAGCGTCTCAATGCCGCGTACAGGAAAACCGAAAGGCGACTCTGGCGCAATAGCATTGCCGGCCATGTCCAAAAGGAAGTGACCGCGGTAATGCCGCGGCAGGATATAGCGCCAGATGAATTGCATACTGGCGAAAACGAGCTCTGCGATTTCTTGGAGGCGAACTGAAAACGGCACGTGTGCAGTTCTTGCGCCACGACCAGAGTGTTGTAAGCTCTGGAAAGGTGAAAACGTACCTCGACTTCAGGGGGATATAATGAAGGGGGGTTAATACACATTTGGTGATAAGGTTCATCCATTCGTGTTTCAAAAACATAACGGCTGCATAACGGTTTGCAAAAGCAAGCAATATGTATAGTTGGGAATAGTTACTATTCTGACGTCGGCTGTTTCTCATACGGTAAAATGGCGGTGAGCTATATAAATGAAAGAAGATTTAAGCGCTTTGGTGTGATATGTGCAATTATTTACTTTTTTTATTAACCTTTCTTTACTCTGAGAAAATGAGCCGCTTACTGCGAAACTGAAAACAGCCCACACCCATACAGCGCAGATCTACAAACCTGTAGCATAAAGCTCAATCAATCAATCAATCAATCAATCAATCAATCAATCTGCGTTCGCACTTGGAAGTTACAGGGGTGATTAAGAGAAATAAGGGGTGGTGCAGGAAGTGGTTAATCAGGCTATAGCTAACAGGTGCCCGCACGCATGCCAACTGTCCTCAGTAAAAATTACGGGAAAAAATAAATTTTATGAAATCAAAATAATTGTGAAGAACACTCTAAGCAAAACTGCCTATGAGGTTTCGATTAAGATTCTGAGTAGCCCTGACGTAGGCCATTTCTATAGAACGTCGCAATCTGAGAGAGAGAAACATTCTTTAATAGATGCTGGGGAAGTTTGCCTAGCATGGTTACTCCAGGTGACGAGAGTGACATATACTATGACGCAATCATACATGCACACTTTAGCAAGTGGGAACGAGCGCAAAGTTCACGGGAACCAGGGAGGGCACTGGACAGGTACCGTACGGCGTTCTCCCTCGTTCCTGTCATTCGTGTGCTCGCTAGTTCCCACCCGGTAAATATGTACCAACTCGTCCAACAACGCACTTGCTAAGCGTTGTGTGCTTGTGCACACAACGTGCACAAGCACACAAGTAACGAGCGATTAAAATATCTGGTCCAGCGCGGTGTTTCTGAGGAAAGTTTAGAGCGCCTTAGTTCCTCGCAATTAACTACCGGCGCTGCTCCAAGGCTCAGCTCTAGGCAGCTGCCGTGTAAATCTGTAGCAGATTTTAGAGTAGCCCTTGCGACCACATAGTAAGCGCAGACGCATAAAACATGAGTTAAGTCATCGCACACACTGCACTGTGACGAACGCGTCAATTGCAGGTCGTACAAGAAGTATAATTATGATCAATTTAATTGTAACTGGCCCTTTGATTTAACGCAGGCGAGTAAGTGGGAGAGGCGTGGAGCGAATATCGACACTGGCATGTTTTCAAACGCAATATCTGCGCACTGCTCTAGATTTATCGAGAGCGGCAAGAAGAGCAACTGGCGACGAATTTCGAGGTCTTCCTTTGAATACCTCGTCACTCCTGCCTTCCTTTTCGGGTCAGAGGCCAGGACAGGCTCTCACGACGCAAAGCGCTGCCCTTCTTCCCTGATCAGACATTCACGCCGGCTACTCGCGCAAATCGGGCATCGCGATGTTCGAGACGCGCGAGAAGAATCGACCAGTAGTAGCGCGCCTAGAGCGAAAATCGCCACCGACCGAACGACCGCACTCCTCCTCGGCCGTCTTCCCCGGAAACAACCTGCTCCCGAGAGGCCCCAATCAGAGTCCTGCCCCAATGGTGCGCCCCATCATAAAACCACACAAAACCGGAGAACGCGACGACCGTTGTGAGCGCGTTTTCACCGCGGCACACGGGGGGCGAGCGGGGAGATTAGCGCGCGACTTCGCCTACTCGGCGCACGCGCCACACGAGCGACGATGGCGTCGCGTTCGCGATGTCACCGCGCACGCTCTCTCGACTTCGCCAATTGGGGTTACCTATACCGCGCCCTAAACTCCGAGGCGCGCCATTCAGGCGGGCGGGGGATGCGTCCGCGGTAACGAACGGCCGGGGCACCGTGGCCGGTAGGCGCTGGTTGCGCCGTAATCTCGGCGAGCGGCTGCCAGTTGGCAACCCACATTGATATACACGAAAAGGTCGGTCGTACGCGCAGCGCGCGCTCCGAGGTTCCGTAGTGTTTCGGAGTGAGGTGTAGGGCTAGCCCATTGCGCGCTGCACATCTTCCGCAAAGCCTCCGTTCCATCGGCGTCGCGCGGAGCCTTCTCGTTTCTCTGTTATGCTGTCTCCCGAGACCCACAGCTTTATTGCTGCACTGCACATAGTTGGTGAGATGGCGTGTAATCCGTAGTATATTTCTTACTTGAAAAGTAAAATAAAACTAATAATGAAGTGCCACAAAGAAAGAAAAAAAAAACATTGTTGCGTAGATCGAGGCAACATTCGGACTTGTGGCACCGTTTTACACACACACATATGTGCTACCTGCCCGACCGGCTGCTTTGTTCACTTCGAAAGGGAAGCTAGCTCGGTCCGGAAACCTGCAACCGGGGAAACATAGCAGCGTCTACGTAAACAGAGCCTGCTTTGCCACTCCTCATTATTTAGTCGCGAGCGACAGCTGATGTCCGTTCACAATCCACCCTTGCACACGGGCTCTTTCTATGCTGATGCGAGTCATCACTGCACGCGAACACAAAGAACAATTTCGCACGAACAATCAAACAGCCGCGCAAGAAAAGACAGCCAGCGAAACAAATGGACGGGCACCTGGATGCGCTGTTTAGAACGCGATAGCCTGCGCTACAGCTGTTACTCAATATTTGTGGCCACGAGAATGGGACTGCTGTTATTTAGAAATTAGATTCTGGGCTCTTACGCGCCGAAATTACGTGCCAAAATTATACGTCGGCGTTCTTTAACTTGCGCGCACGGTATACACGATCGTTGTTTTTTTTTTTTTTTTTTTTTTTTTTTTTTGCATTCCACCCCCACCGGAATGCGACCATCACGTCCCCGGTCGCACCCGTGACGTTGTGCTCAGCAGCGCTACGGCATAGCCACTGAGCTATGGCGTAGCGATGCAGAGTAAGCATCGCCTTTAGAGGAACACAAAAGACAAGCATTAAATCAGCTTAGGCTGATAAAGCATTCGTTCGAAAGTAACTCTCACGGGAACAGGACGATTATTAAAAGAGAAAACGAGAACCGCACAAACAGATTTTTTTTTTTTTTTTTTTTTTTTGTAATTCAGCGCCCAAGCTAGAGCGCTGGTACACGTGAGTGTGACGTCGTGGTTTTCAGAGCGTTTTCTCGTATCTGGGCCGGTGTGGCGCGGTAAAATATCTTGAATGTTGCTTAAGTTCAGTTCGTGGTTCCTTTAGATTACAGTGAAGCCCATCTATACCGATGAAGAATTGACTAGGATCAAGTAAACGCCGTTAGATATTCCATGCCGTCATGGCGAGCTGGTGCGCAAACTTCGAGGGGGCATCGCCGCCCGTCGTTTGTTGTTGCGTGTGTATATATATATATATATATATATATATATATATATATATATATATATATATATATATAGTTCAATGATTACTGTGTTTTCTCTTTCCACATCTAAGAGCCCGAACTGTACGATAATGCTTGCGGTTATTTCTTCTCATCGAGCTTTTTGTGTAGGATTCTGCTTGGCAAAAAAATAAAAAAAAAAAGTGGCGGGAGCAAGTACTTCGATCATCTTTACTTGCTTGAATGAGCGAAGGCCGAGGGTGTCATCTTTCCCATTAACGAACGCAGACATGAAATGATTCAGCAAAGATTTTTTTTTTAACTGTTCGAAGAAGACAAGACTTAAACAGAAATATATACGCACACACAAAGCGCGGACTCCCAACTGGCTTTATTTCTCGAAGGCAGGGAATAATGGTCTTCAAAATAGCAAAACAAGGAACAATCGCAAAGAAATCGTGCACGAAGCAGTCATCTTTAGTTAGCGGTGGTCGCCTTACTTGGGCATACTTATACTACCCGGGGTCTTTTCTACCTCCCAATATGAACCGACTAGCCCAACAACATGCCTTACTCCATCAAATGAGCAGTACAACGAAAAGAGAAGTAGGAGTTAATGGGACCAGTGATACAATTTCGACGGTTGGTTGATGACTCTGACGCATTACTTTGCTAGGGGAGGTCTCCATAAACATGAAAGGCCAACATTAAATGCCATGCGCGAACGTTGTAATATATGTACGGTTTTTAAAGATGTCGCTTCTCTATCGATGAAAGCGACGTTTTTCCTGCCACTGCTACGTATAATGGGTGAGTGACGTCACTCGGGCTAGGGATTTCATTAACTTCACATGTGATGACTTCGGGAATAGTTTACCACTCCTGGTTGGGCCACTCCTATGTCTATGAGGTAATGTACAAAAAGGAATATTCAAATTTATCCCAGAGAACATGGACGGCCTGTTGTAACAAAATAAAATAAATCATAAAAAGAACTTTTCTCGGGCAAGTTGGTCTGCTGTAACGGCTGCCTTCAGTTGGGCGCGTGGGCCAGGCCTGGAGAGGAATCAAGTCTCATCCAAAAGGCTAGGCTCTCTGAAAGGCCTGTTGGTTGGGTCGAAGGAAGGGGTAGGGGGAAAGAATGCTAGAAACGTCGTTAACAGCCCTGCAGTGGTGAACGGACGCGGGTGGGGGACGAGGAGGGGGATTACCTCCCGAAGAACTTGAGCTCCCGTCCTTTAGAACAGAATTAAGTGCAGCTATGCCTTCAGGTGGAACAAGGAAATATGTCAGGCATTCGCATGCACTTGACGAGCTGTCGCCGGCCAGTGCCATATCCAGCACTCGTCTTAATGCGTTAAAGCGCGTGTCCGGGGAGAGAGTGCTCTGCGGCTAGTTAACGGTGTAGAAGGCGCGCGCGCCACATTTGAACTTCACCTTGAGGTCACTGTCAACCGCAGTAAATAGAAGGAATGTGCCGGCAGGAGGCCGCCATTGCACACTAGAAATATCAGTTGAGAGAAATCGCCGCGGTCTGAGAGCGTGGTAATTTTTAATCCCTCTTCTGCGTTGCGGGAGGGGTACTCTGTGCGTCCTAACGTTTTTCTTAGAAATGACTGAAATTGCTACAGGGACCATTAAATGAACACCGGATATCTCTCATAACCTGCAGGCCATAGAGGCAGCCCCATTGCCAGTGCGGTGCGAGTTCTCGCTCACACCTACGAAGGCAACAGACTTTTGTAAGACTCGGTTAGTAGCGCTTGGAATGAATATAAAAACTGTCGAGAAGATGCTCATAAATAAATAAAAAATGAGCAGAGGAAGAAAGGAAAGAGACGCAGAAACGCGCACGTGGCCAGGTTTGACAATGAATTCGCTCGCCGGGTCGCGACTTTCGCTTGCAACGGAATGAGCCGCGACTCCCACTACCGATTCTTTCAGCGGTGCGGCCGTTCCACGCAAAACACGCAGCAAACCATGCACGCAACGCGTATATACGTCTCGACAACGGTGCATTCGCGGACGACGAGCAAGAATTTGCCAGTGAAGCAGCACCTCGTCTTCTTCGTCGTTCTTGTTTTATTATTCCTTCGACGAGGCACTCGAGAAACAAAACAGACGACGAAGCAAAAAATCAGAGCGCGTGTCTGCAACGAACCACCGCAGGGCACGGTCCGCATGAGCGACTCCAATTATTTTGCCCGCCGGAGGCCCCGCATGGGAAGCAGTCCGGCGCGCCAAGGGCGATCGCCGCGCCGAATTTTCGCTCGCTGTGTGCTCGTCGCCGCAGAGGTCTAGGCCACGCACAGTGCCATCGAGGGTGCTCAAAGAATCCGCCCCTCAATTCTGCAACCTCTTCCCCCCCCCCTCCCCTCCTCCCACCTCCCACGCACACCTCACAGCCACCCCCAGCAAACCTTTTCCGCAAACGCCGCGGTTGCCAGGTGGTTTGCTGTTGTTGCACTGTCTCTTAAGAGAAGGGCTCCCATCCAGTCCTCCCGGCACTACCGTGCGTGCGCATCTGTCCGTGCGTAGCGGGGTCTCCCCTTCCATTCGCGTCGGTAGCGTAGCATAGTGAGGCTTTGTATGGACATGAGCGGCAGCTGCGCCGGCCTCTGACTGGGCGTTCGTGTGCGTACGCGGCTCACTACGGTTGCTCGGGGATACAGTCTGGGACGTGCCCGAAGATGTGAGATGCCTCGATTTTTTTTTAAGTGTTGATATGCCGTGCTGTAGAGATTGCTCTAACATCTGTTGGGAAACGTCGTTGCGTTGCGCCAAGTGACTCGTGTCGGTTACCTGCGATTTTATAGCCTGCCAGTTTGAGCGTTATGGCGTGACACAGGAGGCAAGTTACGGGTTTTGTAACATGGATATCTATCGGGAGGATGTGTATATACGTGAGGGCATATACGTTATGCCTATTTTTTATTTTTTTCAATGTTGGAACGTCAGTGCTTGTTCAACGTGTCAGTTTGCATGACCCCCATTGATATGTGAGAGGCAGTATTTTATCCTGCTTTTTCCTTCTGTGTGGCTGTGTGGTATGTCTATGCATTGTCCAGATGTTAGACCAAATGATACGTTTAATAAGTGAAGCGCATTGACAAACCTAACTGCAGCACCGCTCCTGACGCACAAGGTCGCCTCGAGCATTTCTTCATAATGCGTTCGCCACGACTTATTGCGAAACATTCAAATGCCGCAATTAAGGATAAATGCGGGTCCGGTTACTATAATGCCTACAATTTGTTGGTGCTTTTTTTTATTTGTGTGCGACTGTTACCGCTGCGCTATATTGTTACCCGTCATGCACTCTAGTCGTAGTTACCCGTTGCTCTTTTCCATCAGGCTTCTTGCCAGCCAGAGATATATGCAGGCGACTATGAAATTACTTCATAGCACGCACGTTGGGACGTAAAAAAAAGAATACAGTGTCAGAGGATACGAGTGTATGCAGCGTCCATCGGAAGGCGTCGGCGAAACGCTCAAAGCACTCGTTCTTTCTTTTTATTTCTTCTTTTTTTTTGTGCTCATAGTGCTCGTTGTAACGCAACTGGAGCGCAGCGCGCGTGATAACATGAGCTGGAAATCTCGTGTGAGGTGGCAGTAACGCGGGGGTTGAGTGTGAAGAAGATGCAGTAGGTCCTCGGGGCCCATAGTGTTATTCCTTAAGAAAATTACTTGAGGTAACTCTGGTGCGGCGATCGTGGATTTGTCTGATATTCGTGCTTGTGGCTTCCTACGTTCTTGTGGCTTTAGTTAATACGCTTTATATATACCTTTATTGGCCTAAATTTCGAAGCTGTTATCCTGCTCCCGAATAACCTATGAACGCGCTTCCCCGCTGTCTTCGGGGCTGTGGGCAACCTTGACGCGCAGACACAGTTACGCGCTAGATTTGACCACGAACTGAAGATTCACGTCGGCTCTTTCTAGCTAGCCGGCTAACGTTTCTGCTTCTTTCTTTTTTTTTTCTCGTTCGGTGCGCAGAGGTTCGCCATGAACACCGAAATGAAGATGGAGAAGACAGCCGCGACCACGCCGGCCGACATGTTGCCACTCAATGGCAAGACGGGTCTGCGCAAGCGCGACCTGGATCTCATCGACGCCATGGACCTCATCAAGCAGACCGAGTACGTGTCGCTCAGCAAGACAGAACTGCTGGACCACGAGGTGAGGTGTACTCCCTTTCTTTCTATCTTTTTTTTTTCAGCCTTGCCTCAAATGCCCCAGTACACAGTAAAAGAAAGATACATCTTTAAGGGCGCTGGTGTTGTCGCACGGCTAACGCCCTCACCCTTAAGGCTATAAAAAATGTACTGTACACGACAGTGAGTTCAAACTACACCTGCAATGAGAGGAGCTGTGACTGTGTAACAATTCTGAACACTTGGTGCGCGCCGAAATATCTGAAATCTGACAGCCATGCCTATTCAGATCATTTCGTGCAGTTTTCGCAGCGTCTGTCGCAGCTGTCATCATGTTTACTTGCCAGAAAATGTCGCCAAGAATGCTCTCTCTCCATCAACCAGAAAGAGTGCGAGAGGAGGACGAGGAGGAGAGAAAGAGATAAGGCAGGGATGGTTAACCAGAAATGCGTCTGGTTGGCTACCCTACTCTGGGGGACGGGAAAGAGGGAATAGAAAGATGAGGTAGAGAGAGGAAGGGGGGGGGGGAGGAGGAAGGACGCGGTGAGCTCGCGCACGCACGCGGAGGGCCTGAGCAATTCAAAGGCGTTCACATAGCCCAGTCGCCCTCAAGAAAGACAACAGTGCCTTCACGGCTTTGTGGGCCGACGAGCGATGGGGACGGTCTCCAAGGAGCCCCTGCACGGACAACGACCGACCATCCAGTCGTCGCAATGCGTTCGATAATGTTTGTCTTTCTGTCTGAAATCTATCGCAGTGACAAATGCACGACAAACGCACACAGAGCACTTGGCACTTTTTTTTTTTCACTGTTGCTAACATTGAAACGTCGAACACAGAATTCTGTTGTGCATTGGGAAGGTATATGCACGCGAACTTGTTTCAACGCGGACAGAATAAAAGGTAGCAAAATAAGCGAAATAATATGTTTAAAGGTTTAAAAGGATCATAATGACGATGATGGCGATGACGAATTCCAAGTAGAAGGCTAAACACTAACTGCTACGAATTTTTTCTTTGGCTTAATTGGTTACAAATGAGTAGTATATACTATCAAAGCAATCTTGGCAGAGGTGCAGGACTGTTGATTGTCCAACTTTCTTGGGCTTTTAGATTGCACCTAAGCAGGCCACACAGGCACCTGGTGGTTAGTGGATGTGACGGAAATCCCAGAACATGGCCTCGGCGATTCGCCGCGCAACGGGTTTCGTCCGATATCGAAGGTCACGTCCGAGCGCTGCCCGGCTTCTCAAAGTTCAGGGTGTGGCGGCGCGTGCTTTTTTTTTTTTGGTTTCGATATGCAAAACGTGCGTTTTTGTGCGAGCGTTTCGTGACGCATCCCTTCCTATTTCAAGTTTTCAGAGAATTTCACAATTGTTTTGTTCCTGTTGGCCTTTAAGAAAGGAATGCCGGGCGCACGCCTGTCGTGATGTGTTCGCTCCGGAGTAGTCTGAAAATATTCGCATTAGGTGGTGCCGCACAATAGAGAAAATAATGTAAAGAAAACGAGCCAACACGGCCTAGAGGCATAGAGAGAGAGAGAGAGAGGCGTAATCTTCCTAAACTTGACCCATATTCGGGAGCAGGATACTCCCAGGAACCAGCTTGCGTGAGCAGTCATTTCCTTCGGGCGGCAGCAAATGTGTGTGTGTGTGTGGCCGGGAATGCCGGTGTAGGATGCCCGCTCTCGAGAAATGTAGGTAAAGAAGGGCGGAGGAAGAGCAGAGGGAGAGCAACGCATTGCATAACAGGACGCCCCGTATCATTTACGGCGCGCCTTGCGTGAAGAGCTCGTGTGCAGAGCGGCGCGCACGTTCAACGTGGCGCAACCCTTCCGAACCTGTAAATCGTGCCTGTCTGTACTTTTCCCCAGCGACTCGCATACGCTAACTCGCGTATAGATGTTCCGCGCCTAGCCGCATTAACATGGTATTCACCGCGCCTCTCGTAACGTTATGTTGCCTTTTACTGCTTCCTTACGGGGAGCGCGATAAAACGAGCGCGACGGTGGGAAACCGAGGCGACTGGCAAAAGTGTATTTTCTATTCATGGCGCATGTTTAAGTCTTTGTTCGCTATATGATGAGCGATGGAACTTCTTCCTCCGTGGATCAGTGCGTACGAATTGGCCTCTTATAACTTATCGCTACCATTGCGAAAGCGGCGTAATATTGCTACGTGACAGTCGGAGAAGTAGAAGCCTGAGAGCGGATTACGCCGAGTTGATATGGCGGTTCCTCTGCGTCTCCTCCGCGGTATCAAATATGCGACAGCGGAACCTCATCATGCTCTAGCGAAATACGAGGGGCGAGTCCAGTGAAGTTTAGACTTGTGTTGCGGTACAGTATAACTATATATTGGTGTTTAGGAAGATTTGGAAATAGAGGTCCAAATTTAGAAGACGCTATCGGCCAGGCGTACAAAAGAACGCAAAAGGCATACAAACGATATGCAAGCCTTATTACTCTTTATGAATACGTGCATGACTAATGAGCATGGGTGCTTTAGCATGAGACATTTATTACCGTAATTCGACCATAAGGGAACAGAACGCGCTCCCCGGCCTATTTTCACCAATAGAGAAAAATAGTTTCTCAAGTTTCTCAGCAGGTGTGCGATTCATACTGTAGAAAACTATGCGCACTAAGTGGGGCTCGCACCGCCGGCTCCTATTCTTTTCCATTGTTTGCGTACCCACCAGCGTGCAAACATAGCGTACCTAATCGAGCCAGGGGTCCTGTCCTTGGTATCCGCCCCCCCCCCCCCCCCCCATATGTCTTCGTTGTTCACATTTTTTCCCCCAAACGCCGTACCGGTCGAGTTCCTTCCTCGTTGGAGTGATTAGCTCGCTTCAACTTCGATGCAACCATACGGACACCCGGCCTTGGCGCTTCCACGAAGAGGAAAAACAAAACAGGGCTATAGAGTAAACGCTCGGCGGCATAATAGACGCATGCCGCGGGCATCGACGCGCCGGGCCGTTTTGTCTTCGCAAAGACGAGCCGCCGGAGCGAAGAAAATGTGCCGGCGAATTTATGGCAGGAGGAAGGAGGAAATGGCTGGTCCGGCGGCGGCCGGAAATTTTCGGTGTCACGCGGTGAAGTATGCGCTCCGCTGTTCCATTGCAGCTGGTTATCAAGACTGCAATCGCGATTTCGGCTGCTCTTGACGTGCGCGCAGTTATTTTACGGCTACTTTGCACCGGCCGCGATGGTCGCTCTGCTAAGGCGTTCTGATTCTGAGCCCAAGGTCGCGAGTTGCACTCCTCGACGGCCCACTTCTAATCGGGTAGAATGAAAAGAAAACAAGAAGAGGAAGAGGCTTTGCTACGCGTTAACACTGTAAGGCCCGACTTATCGTAAATGCTACGCTGATTTTGGTGCTACCTAGCACGGGACACTTAAACCACAGCCTATATAGTAGCGTTTTTCATGGTCTGGAGCGATGTTTCATTTGTGGATAGTTGAGAAAACAAATTGCTGATTAGTTATGATACCAATTAAGTTTTCAATCAAACAATATTTCACAGTTTTTTTTAATACACTCTCCTTGACCAGAAATAAAGGTGTACCAGTTCTAATTTTTCTTGATGTGGATTGATTGGGATTGCAGAGTTATAGGGACACTAAAGAGAAACATTGAATCAGTTTAGACTGATGAAAGATTCCTCCAAAACTCTATTTTCGTTAATTTCAGCGGTACGAGGTTGATTAATGGAAGTGAAAAAGAAGACCAAAGATCCGTTCTTTTTTTTGTTTCAACTTGCGGCCGATGTGTACTGCAGCGCCTGCCTGTATGTTAGATTGACATGACAGATTTCAAAAGCATTTTTTCGCATTTGACCTATTGTCGCCCAGAAGAAATTCCTGAAACTTGCAAAAATCAGTCTTTGGCTCCTTTATAATAATGGACAGTCAATCTTTACCTATAAGAAATGCATTCTAGGTCCGAGCAGTTACCGTCAAAATGCCTGAAGTCACAGAATCGGACGTCAGATTGTGACGCCAGTCTGACGTCACAATTCGCCGCTGGCTCGGAGATTTGACGGCGGCGTGGCCACCTTTCGCTCTTGCATCTTTTCGGTTTAACCAAACATCCTCTCGCGAAAATAGGGGCTTTTGTTTTTGCTATTACGGAAGGGTTTTTACTAATACAGGCTCAACTCAACACATTGAGCTCTTCAGTGTACTTTTTTAAGCAGTCACCAGGCGTACAGTTCTTGTGTAATCTTTGGACGTTATTCGAATCTTCCGGTTTGCGTGCACCGTCTTCACATCACAGAATTATCGTTTCTTTTTTTTTTTTCTTTGTTCTATTTCCGTGCAAGTGCCTTTCCACTTTCAATGCTCAAAAGTATATGCGTATACAAGCAGAACCACACTTTCTCCCTTGTTTTTATCATTGTCATGATAGCATCTATTATAATTTTAGTGAGCTAACGTAGCAATAATCATCATTATGACGGGCTTAAAATATGAAATATAGCCACACATAAGAAAAGAAAAAGGACTGCCTGGGATGTGTAGCAACACCGACGTCATGGACGAAACTGCAACCGTTCGCGATTTACTATTACAGCAAGGTTTCGATGGCTACGCAATGCTTGAAACAATGCAGACTCCTTCTCACCGCACTGCCGCGCCCCCTTTCTTTTTACTTTTCTTCGTGGTTGCACTGTGTAGAGCTACTTCTGCGTAGTACCGCTATTTAGCTTATTTCTCGGTCCCCCTGAGCTTAATTTCATAATCTAACTATATATATATATATATATATATATATATATATATATATTACCACCCTGAGGTTATTGAACGTACACGCTATGCACGGTACACAAACGTTCTTGCGTACTGCCCCCCCCCCCCCTTTCCGAATGCGTATTTCGCTGCAAGTAACCGAACTCGCGACCTCATGCTGAATAGTGGAATCTATATACTCTCTCAAAATAAAATACGTCATGTGAATGCCCTTGGAATTGATAAAACAAAAGCGTCTCGAACATTCCCGCGAGGAGACAGGTTTCTCGCCTATTCGCCGTTCGTTCCAAGCGCGTCTACGAGGAAGGAGCTGTTGAATTAATGCCAGTATCCCAGTGCTCGTCATACAAAGACGGCGTGAAGGTGACAATTCGTCATGAGAGAGACTCGCGTACGCTGCATCGGCGTTATTTCCCGAGTGATATCACCGTGCCCGTTAATGTTTTATGTCCTGCGTCACGTAGCGAGACGGCACGAGAGACTGCGCTGCGTTTTGTCCTCGTCTTTATTGTTGCTGGTCTTCTCGTCATCACGCTTACATGGAAATTTCTCTCCGACACATTCCTCTTTAAAGCCAGACTTTACTGCCTATTTCAATTTGGATACTACCTGCCCTGTCACTTCAGAAAAACTTTGAATGGGGTCTGTTCTTTTGTGCGAGTCTGTGGGTTTCTCCTCTAGCCAATGTAGAGTTCAGCGTGTGCTTTGACGTAACAGCGTCTTGACCTGCCAAAAATGTATGCGTCAATACGCTCACGCTGAGCTCTGCCCCGACCACTGCAAATAATTGTCAAGCTTCTTTCAATGCTGTTTCGTTTTTTTTTTTTCGTTTTTTTTTCGTGGCCTTTTTTTTTTTGTAGTTTTCCAAGCTATCCAAATGTGAAAAAAAGGGACAGCCGCCAATTTTAGATGCATCGGTTAAAAACGCGCTCAATTTTTCATGTGGTCTATCTGTTCAAGTGTCACTGGGGAGTTCGCATCGTGTGGAAACATGGCGCATTGCAGAGGATTGCATGGGGGGGGGGGGGGGGGGGAATATAGTTACTTCTCATTATTCTATCCATGATAATCATCGCGCCTATGACAGCAGCATTTTCTTGAATACTCTGTTACCATACCCTGCCTGTCGGCAAGAAAAGTATCGATGTGCCATTGCGTGAAAAAGCATTCTGTTGCAAACACAACGATAGTCTTATTGGGAGGCACATATTTTCATAGTTATGTAGTAGGCACTATCATGGTTACTAACGTGAAGCCATGTCTATACCATGGTTTCGAGTTAGCAGCCATGAGTCCTCCTGAAAACTGTAATAGGCATACTATATATACCTACCCCCATTTTTTCCGTTTGTTTTTAGATCGGACGGATATTTAGAAAATTTACTGTCAAGGCGAGCGCTGTTCTGGCGTCTCAGGTAGATTTTGGGAAGAGGGGGCTATTACTTGCATAATAAATGGCGATGTTCATGTAGCTAATTCAAAATATGTAATTTTTAATCATATTTGTAGCCATTCACTTCAGGCCACATGTTACTATTGTGAAATGAAACGAAGTCGTAGGAAAGTCTTTTTTTTTTTCTTATCTGAAATACTCAACACTAGAACAACTTTCCACACGCGACAAAAAATGCGCGACGAAAGACTTGTGTTCCAAATAAGCGTTCCAAAAGCGTCCGTCGAGCAGTTCGTGGTAATGTTAACCGGAACGCCGATGCATTTTTTAGCCGACTTTGGGGACGAATATTTCTAAAGTGGTGCGAGTCTTAGGACTTCTTTTAAGTAAGACATGATTTCGCTGCTGTTTGGCTTGAATTTCAGAATAGCAACGTGTGCCTTAAAATTAATAATTAAAACGTGAATGTGTTAATATTTTTAATGATCCCGGAGGGCATGCGTTCTTTTCGTGGAAGTAATGTCCCGACTCTTCAGGCAGCCCACCTGAACAGGTAAATTTTAATCCGATTTTTGAAGAAATCTGTTCAATCTAAAGAGAGAGAAAAAAGTCCGGTATCTCTACCATTTGCGTATACAGTATAAAACAAGCTTCCTGTAAAAAAGCGCTCAAACAGGGTGGTGGCAAAAGGAACATTTACAAAAATGTTTAAAAATTTGTATTTGCACTCCGAAACGTGAGTCGCTCAGCAAAAGCATGTTGACTATAAGTCATCTCCTCACCAAAGCAATTTAGCCGTCTCCCTGAAAGTGGCACAAAGCAATGAAGGCGCAAACCACACTGGTTCGTCGAAAAGACGCTTCTCAGAACGACTGACGACGCATCGTCCTTCTACAGACCTTTCAATCAGGGGGAGAGGGCACCTCCTCTCTAGACTGATACTCTTGAGTGCACAGACACACGCTGCAGCTTTCGTAGCGCACTTGCGGGCGGCTCCCGTTGGAATGGCTGTACTAGAAAGCTTGGAATGGTCTACAGAGGTTCCAGGTTGTTTAGGACGAAGGTCAGTGCGCTGCACGTGAGCATGCACTGTCGCATAGTAATTGTCGTAACGCGCTAAAGAATACGACACGCTCCTGTCTTATTCCTGCAAACGTAGCTAACGCTTTGCTTAGTGCGCTTTGTGTCAAGCATTACAACGTTTCGACGATCTAGCATTATTCCTTGCGCCGTAGAGCCGTGGTTGCTGAGCGCGTTGACGGCGTTTGCTGAGCCTGTAGCTGAGCAAACGCCGTTTAGTAGGTGCCGCGGCTATCTTTTTTTTTTAGCACGCAAGTGAGAGTTCTGCAGATACTCGTGTCGCAACGCTGAGCAACCCTGCTCAGCAAAGTTGGGGACCGCGGCTTGCAACAAATGGTTCAAGACTTGAGCAAACAAAGCATATGGGCAGGTATCAGAGTTATGAAAGCTAAAATAATGTTCGATAGCCTGACGAGGGAACTAGACTTCGCGAATAGTAACCGTCGGCCTATTGAAGCAGCTAAGGAGGGCGTTTGTTGTCTAAGCCAACTGGTCACACGGGATCGGTATTGTGTGTGAAGAGAGAGAGGAACAACTTTATTTTGATCGGGCACGGGGAGTTGTAGGATCCCCGTGTTGGATGGAGCTCTCGGCACAGGGCCCCAGCGATGGTGGCAGCACTTTCCAAGATCTGCACGCAAATAAAAATTGGTTGGAGCGCATATGGCAGGCATTCGCAAGCCATGCTTATCAATAGGTTTGAAAAGTGCACTTTGCCTGTACTTAGCCCATGCGCGTCGGAGGGTAACGAATGTATAAAGAAGATGAAGACCGCAAATCAGTGGAAAATGATAGGGGAAACGTTGAAGGCGCACTGAAGGAAAATATTAAGCTGAGTTGGATCGATATATTATTCGTCTAGAAATTATAATCGGGTTTCTGTGAGCCAATATATGACTTTGTTGCATAGACAATTGCCACGAAAGGTCCTTCGTCTGCTCATTTTGAATCGCTCGTGCCAAAACAGACGAGTTGACGTAATCTCCACGTGACCTCCCTCTGAATAATAGCCAGTGCTGACGTCACATGAGGGCTACCATAGTCCAGAATAGGGGGCGCCACTGCGATTTTTCATTTTTATCATTTTCTCACTCTGTTCTCACTACAAATGACCATTTCGTTGTTGCCAGCAGTCTATATAATCTTTAAATCTAACTCGACGTCGCATTATTTTAGGGTTCCTTTAATACGGCAGTGTGTATCAGAGTAAACGCTGGTAGAGGATATTTTAGTTGTGATTAAAAGGAAAGAGTGCAGTTGAGGAAGTCGCGCGTTATTCATATAACAGATAACCGGTAGTACATGCTAGACTACGTAATGTGCGCGATTGGAAACAAAACATAGCCCAAGCCCATAAAGGATTAGACCGAAGGTTATAGCCTGGCTGACATAATGCTGCGGTAACCGGTGGTTCCCGGGAGAGCTACTTGTCCTGCACCGAGCATAAATAATTTACTGCTGCTACTGATGATAACAACCAACGGCGCTTTGTTTTCCTCTGCTGAACCAATTTTTTTAATATATTTATTTTTCTGAGACACATTGCGTTCTGTGCAGGCGGCGCATGAAAAGTGTACTGAAGCAGTGCTGTTGCAATTGCAGGGCGCTGAGGGCTCTATTTCAGCTGAGGCAGCTCAGACCAGGGCCCGTACTGACGAAACAGTTGCTACGACACAGCCATTCGTATACAAGAACAGGCTCCGGGAAATGATGTATTTTATCGGACATATAGTTTCAACCATCGCGCAGAACAGCTCATAAGTATTACGAAAAATATTACTTTGTGAATCCGAACCCAGATTCACAAAACTCGTTTGCACGTGCGTCGGAAAGTTCGCTCCTGCGAACTTTCGGTCATCTTGACCGAAAGCGGTCAAGATGACGAAGAAGGCTTTGGCGAGTGACCCACGTTTGCACACAGAAAGTCGGCTGGCGGCTGCTGAAAATCATGGCATAAAGTGGCAGAAATGGCAGAAAATCACTGGCGGCTGCTGATCTGTCGAAAGCATCTAAACTCTTAATTCCGCCACTGAGGAAGCTTGAACGAACGAGCTAATAAAGAAAGCAACAGCCTATAGGAGCACCAGGAGACAGCAAGAGAGATAATGTTGGTCAACTGTATGCAAGCGACGCATTTGTATGGAGATTAGGCTAGGTTTGTGAAACAAAGGACTGAGCACGAAATGAAAATTCGCAAAAGAAAAAAAGAAACAACATATATGTAGTCAAGGAAGAGAGCAAAGAACTAGCTGCAAGACAATAAATTTCGCGTTTCTTTTTTTCTTTCGTGCGTGCCACGTTCAATACGCGTCTCCATTGTTCAAAGCTGCCCATACGAGTATTCATTCGTATAGGCACTCACGTCCCTTGTGTACCGACCAGCGCGCTTCGACGTCCCCATATGCGTCTCTCTGTCCTTGCGCCGCAGATCTCAATCAACGTGAAGCACGCGAACGGCGAGAGTGCGCTAGAGTTGTCTTCCCCTGGCGGTGGGACGAAGAATCAAAGCGTAACAAATGACTCAGCATTGTTGGTGTGTTTCTCTGCGCCCATGCTCTTACGTTGATGCATGATGCCTCATTCGTCTGGACTAGCTGCACGTAGACCGTTCTCCTTTAGTTTGACGCGTACTTATTGATTACAGCCTAACTCACGCTCAGCCGGCATTACAAAATCGGCACGTATACTACAAATTATTTCAGACTTGGTTGCATCGAGTTAGACGTATGCCTGACGCGGTAGCGGTCAATAGCAGGCACGTTACAAGTACTACTAAATTGTCTTTATAGTAGCCGCTTAACTGCACAATTATTTATAGGTGTATTCACACAAGCGCGCTAGAATTCTTTCTCGATTTTGTATCGTTATTAGGTAGCTATTGACTCCGTAATAACGGTGTGAAGCCTCCTTTATTCTTCGATCGCGCAGCAAATAATTATGACGTCCTGTAATTCAACCAACTTAAAACGCCTGCCAAGCACAGTGCGGCTCCGGCGTGAAGTTGGCCGCAGGTTACATCACGGAAATGGTCACGTGGTCACGGAGTTGGTGGTGACGTGTTATACCAAACCTGTCACGCGCGGAGCAATCAGCCAGTGCAGTGGTCGCATGTCACATCCCGACCGTGTCGGGACACTATGGGAGCGCGCTTTAATATCGGTCCTCGCATTCTTCCGTCCCTCTGCGTGTAATCGCCATTCGACGAGTCTGCGTGGTTCTATGCTACTTTAGCATGATTTAGTGCACTGTGCCTATGCTGCTGCTTCTCTGGAAGCGCAAGGGCTCCTTCTCCCCTTCTCAACCCCATCGAGTGCTCGAGCAATGGGCTGTTAAGGCACAGCTGGCAGTGTGACCTGCGAATACCGCACGAGACCAACGAGGCATTGACGGGGCACGCTGGCGCGCTCAACGTAGTTTGTGCGATCAATGTAGTTTGTGAAATCAACGATGAGCAATCTTCTCCTCCGATTAGCCACTCAACGTCCGCTATATCCTCGAAAGCGATCGATCCAGAATACGGGCCCTGCAGCGTGTGTATACGGCCGCACTGCGTTATGAGTGTGTAGCATTTGAACACTGTCCGCCTGGGGCTTTGTTTTGAACGCGCTCGCAGTTCTCGTGCACAGATTACAGCGCCACCACCAGACTCGATCCGTGTGTGTCGCAGTGGCGGTCGCGCTGGCAGCGCGCAGCTAATGAGCTCCTAATTGGTTAGTGATTTCCCGCTCGAGGCGCACGCCGTGTCTGTCCGCTGCGACGGAACCTTGAAAGACATCCGCATCACACCGCGCGTGAATCAACCCCGCGCCGATACGCGGCGTGTGCCCCGCTTTCGGGTTACCCCGTACAGAGAAAAGCCCGCACAATCTTTCCAAACCGTTCTCTCGCTCCCACAGCAGACCGGCTTGTTGTTGCTGCGTCGCATCTGGGTAGCCCCGCCGCGCCAACGTAACGAAAAAAGGACGGGCGCACGACGTTCGCGTGTCCGCCCGCTCCTTCCTCGCGTCGCACGCGCGCCGCGTGCCCAGCGAGCACGTTTTGTTTTTCTCCTGCTTCGGCGTACTAGCCGGCCAGCAGCAAGGCCGCATCTCATTGAGTCGGGCGCCGATGAAGAAGAGCCACGCGTCATTCGCGTGTCCCTGGCGCCAATGCGAGGTGATACACCTCTCGGCAAAGGAAAAGGCCGGCCGGGAACACGAGGAAAAGTAGTGAAGTGGGCTAGAGCGGACGTATCGAGAGAAGCCCGGAGGCTGCCCCCCCCCCCCCCCCCCCTCTGTCTGCAGCTCTGGCCCCTTCTTCTCCACTTCCCTTTCTCTGTCTTAACTCACGCGCACGCCGTCACAAGCGGGATGCGATGCAGTTTTCGCTTCCTCATCCCACCGTAATCGGATAATTTTCCTCTTAGTACGAAAAAGTACACGAAAGGACGAAGAAACACGGATAGTGTTCGGGCGCAATAATTTGGACAGACTCTCGTTAAAACAAACGCCCCTGAGACAGCTTCGCGTGCGCTGGCTCGTATGCCACCGCCTCCGGTGTTTCCCCATCCGGGGCCACGCGCCCGCGTACGCAACGTAACCGTGTAACCTTCAATGTCCAGCATCAACGGAGGAAGAAGTCTTTTGCCGCAAGATACCTAATTACCGAACGCCGCAGGCTTGCTTTGCGAAGCCCCCGCGATCGCATGTTTGAAGAGTGCACGCAACGGTGACAGTCAGCGAGAGCGCAAAAAGCGTCGAAGGCGTGCGCTGGGCGCTCCATCGACACGACACCGCGGCCATCGGCAAACAACGATGTGCTTGCCGTTTGCACGCGCTAGTGGCGAGCCCGCGCGACGTCCATTATAGGGAGGAGGCGTACGGAAAGTTGTTTGCAATAAACGGACGGCATAACACGACCGACATCCGCCCCCGCTTCTCAGTATAGAGGATAACGATGATCGTCGACACTTTATGGGGCGCATGTGATAAATGGCTTGTCCTAGGTCTCTCCTCAAATCCACGCATTAATCTCCGAAATGGGCAGCAGGCTGAGAGACTGGCGGGAAAAGAGAGGAGAACGAGGCGGGATTACAGATTTATGAAAGAGGAAAATATTTTACTCGTGCTTCGCGACGACTCTACTTGTACCGGTTGCGCACAAAACATATACGTTGTCGCGTCTAATACCCGGCTCAATTTCGTCATTGCCACTCTTTTTTGACGTAGCAATGACAGGATGGCACCAGCTAATGACCTTCGCTCGTTATTGGGTGGAAGCGACTGAAATGAAGCACGTCGTGTTCTTGCAGTTAACTGTGGAGCGGAGATACCGCTCGCGGTCCACCGGGACAAGCGAGCGGGAATCGGATGAGGCGAGCGTATATTCATGTCAGCGGGCATTCTGCGTCAAAAGTTCTTGCCGACGAAGCCTTTCGTTACTGCCAGTGGGGGAAATGGTAACTCCGAAGGCGTGACGCCGTCGACAGTGTATTGATGTTCGCGCGCGTGCGGGTTTACAGACGTGATCAATTCACCCTCCGCTAGCGCCAAGCAGCTGTTCTTTTCCCTGTCAGTGCTCGTCTACCGTCTCAACCTCCTCACCACCTGACCCTTTCTTCCCTTAATCCTTTCACCCTCCGGTAAACTCTCTCCAATTTGCATCGAGCGTCCCCCTCTCCCCAGTTCTCTTCTTGCTTCTAGCGCCAAGGAAGCTCTAGCAATGAATTTCGCAGCGCTGGCATTCGAGAACTGCCGATGAGCTGAGGGTGAGGGGTGGGGGGGGAGGCAGGGGTGACGGGGAGGAGAGGTCATGTGGTGAGCGTTACACGTTTGGCGCGTGCTTGCTTGCGCACTCGTGGTGGTAGTGGTCGGTTCCATAGATTATTTTTTTTCCTCAATTAGAAGCTCTTCTGCCAAATATGTTAACGCGTATCGAAGGCGAACGTATCGCAGTGTTCCCTTGTCGTCTCCGGGTGCGCACGCTATACAGAGAGGCGCAGCGGTGGACACACTGACCACCACTCCACTCCGCTCTTGGACTAACACACGCCGACAGCCGCCACTCGGGTCTATTACCGAAGCCAGCCGGCCCAGCCCCTTCCAGTTGAACTAAGCTTCTTCAGCTTGAGTTCCCACCAAATCTCGGATAGACGCGCGTCTTGCTTCGAAGATGTCGGTAAGATATTACGGCACTTTCGGGACCAATGTGTGCGATCGTAGTCTTAATGCTGCGCTTTCTAGGACTGCAGTTCTAAAGGGTGTGCACTCTCAGATGTACCTTTTGAGGCCAACTTTTTTTTTTTTTTGAGCACAGCACATTTCTTGTTAGAAACAGTTTGAGTTTTCCCAGTCATGACCAAGCAACGTGATAGCTGACCGAACCACGTTGCGAGGTCCGACTCCACCCTTACTGCTCATTCCCATCTCCCACATGAACCAATAGAATTACAGATTATTTAAATTAATTTAATCAGTGACAAAGCTTGATTCAGTGCTCGTTATATGTTTCCTAGGTGGTCAGCGGCTAGAAGCGTGAGGGCGGTACGTACATTTGTGTCCGGTAGACTGGACGTTTCAGATAGCTACACGAAGACCCAGAAGATCTCCATTCATCTGCCTGGTTAACCTGCGCACATCCAGCGCTGATTAGCCAGCGCGTGCACGCAAATGTCACCTGGCAGGGCACCACAGCGGATGGTGGTCGGAGTGTACCTCGATGTTATGTTGATCACATTGCCCATCGAGGGTGACCGGACCACAGTACCCTGCTGCGTAACAATGGGATGCTGTTGAGCCTCTCCGAGTGGTCGTTTCAGAGCGCTCCGGAACTGCTAATAGGTTAATGTAATAATAGGTTAATGTAAGACGAATTTGAAGCTGTATTGCTGAACAGAGAATGCGAGAGAGAAGGAAGGAAAACTAGGATAGGTTAACTAGACTTCGCCCAATTTACTACTCTACGCGTAGGGAGGGGAAGTGAAAGAGAGAGATGGAATGAGTTCAGCTCAATCACGTGGACCAGACAAGGCGCAGCATGTCTAGTGTCGGGCACTCAAGTCTGTCGCCTTCAAATAGTGCAGAGGAGCGCGTGTGGCTTTCTGGAATGACTAGCGTTTGAACAGCGGTCGAAAATGGCCATTGAGAGATGCCACACACGAAAGGGGGCGCAGGGCTACAAAATAAACTCATGCAGGTTTCTCTTAGAAGCCAGCATGTGTTTTCTTTGTAGCTTCACCCTATTCTCGGGTGGACGACAATTCGCTGAGCTCGACGTCGCTGGTTCGATCTTGGCCTAGGCGGCCGCATTTCGGTGTGGGCGAAATGTAAAAACGCTCGTGTACTAAGATTTAGGAGCACGTCAAAGATCCCCCAGTATTCAAAACAATCAGATGGTGGCTTTGTCACGTAAAACGTCAGAATTACTTTTTTACCTTACGATAAAGGTAGGACTTAATACGCGTCGGCATGCCTTGGGGAGTTTTAGAAATAGATGACCCAAAGTTACCAGGCTCTATCGGCCAGGCGTACGCAAAAAGCATACCAAAAGAACGCAAAAAAGGCTACAAAAGAGCGCTATCTTTTTTTTTTTTTTTTTGGGGGGGGGGGGGGGGGGTTATGCCAAGTCGGTTAGTGGAAACTATTGCTTAAACTGCCTATTACGTGAAGTGAATGAAGCGTATCTTGTTTGGGCGCTTCCAAAAGAGACGCATTAATGCGTGCTGCAATATCATAGCCCCATCTCCCTATCACAGACCCCCTGCGATCCTGTGGCAACGCTTCAAGGAATTCTATGGGCCCTCGAATATACACTGCACACTTAACAAAAGAGCGGCGCTGAATGGCTTCCTTGCGTGCGCCATTACGTTGCCACATCGCCGACAAGGTGCAAGGTCTTACGTCAGATCCTCCCTTTCGAAAAGTAAATTGCTGTAGGCGAGCTACAATGCTTCATTTGCACCTTATCTAGTCTTTGTTGCGCCATAGTGGCCCGTTGGCCTTTGCTCTGACGCTCGCCTCTTGCCGCATCTATCATCCGATCCCTGGTCGCGATGGTGTGATGTGTTTGGTAAGTTTGTAGGGAAAAAATATAATAATAATAATAATGATAATAATAAGCTGCGTTCGTTACCGACAAATTGCGCTGGCCCCACATTGAATAAAAATTAGCTTAAAGGGAAACTGGGAACTTGTTTTGTTTGCAACCTTTTAGGTGTACTAAAACGAGACTGCATAACCGCAGTAGATCATGCTCTCTTAATATGCCAAGATACGTAACAAATACGCGGCTCGGCAGACATCGTAGTCAACTATACAAAAAAAAAATCTGAAGGTTCGCGGTATGCCACGAGTCCAGGGTTCTTAAAGGTTATATGGAGTTGGTTCAGAAAAGTCCCTTTGCCTACGGTAACGCCTTCGTCCGACAGCAACCATATAACAAAACACCATATTCAAGACAGCAATCTTCCTGTTCCTTTCTCTGTATCTTGCGTTTTGATTTTCGCTGGTTTTACGTCCGCTTGCTGGCATGCCCTTACCAATGTACCAACTCACCCAACAAGCCACTCTTATGGGCTTGTTGATCCGCTCCGTGATCAGGACTTTCCTTTTATATACTACGTAACTTTACATTGCGTTGTGCTGTAGTTTGTCAGACCGTGAGACCCGGAAGCTACTTCTGTCAACACACTTAACAGGGGGTTGGTCGCTGTCAGGCAACATGCCGCCTTTTGCCACGCTCCCCCCCCCCCTCAATTTTCCCCTTCCAGAAAGAGAGAGAGAGAGAGAAAAAAAAGTTAGTGAAAATGTAGCAATCAACCCAATTCAAACTGGATAGCAGTTTGCTTGCTAAGCCTCCAATCTGCGTGCAATAAAAAATGCGCTCGCTTATGAATATGTGTAGTGTTTTATTTTCGAGCTGTCTCACGATGTCTTGCTTTATTTAGACATCGAAAATGATTTGTCAGGTCATTGGGAATTCTTGAACCCTCGAAATACAACTTCTATATACGCTGCTCTCATTTCGTCACTTGAGCGGAATTCAAAAATAACAAAGCATTTATGTATTTCGGTGTTATCTTTATTCCTTTATATTTTGTTGTATAACATAGAGAAATAGACTAGTCGACGTACTATTTACCTCAAGTTTTCCACAGCAACACAGTATAACAGAACGCCGATTCGTATGGTCCTAAGCAGACAGAAGGAGAGGAGAAGCGCGGCCTCGCGCGTTTCTCCTATATATGTGTATAACTGTCTAGGCCCAGAAGAGAAGCCGTCGACTCGAGGAAGATTATGTACATATAAACAAAGAATTGAGTAATTTGTGCATCACCTTCGCGAGAGGAAATGTCGGACAAAATGTTTGCGGCTCATAGCGGAGAGGCATAGCTGAAAACTACAAGGCAGGAACCCGGATGACATTGGCCACGTGTTGTCGGTCAGAACGAGGAAGGGAATGCTCTCTGACGTACGGAACGTGCCGATTGCCAGTATGCATTTAAGCTGCCCGCTTCAGCAGGAAGAGAATGTTCCGAGATTATTCCGATGTTGCCGCGCGTGCTAACCGGCATCGTACGTTGCCAACGGAAAAAAAAGAAGAAATATATATATATATATATATATATATATATATATATATATATATATATATATAAAAGAGGGAAAGCAGTTAGAGGAAATGTTGGCGCAGCGCGTAGCAGCCGTGTTTTCATAAAGTTGGTGCCGCGTGACACGGCCGTGATTGCGGTTTCAAGGCAGGAATCGATACCCTTGACTGCGAAAAGAAGACAGAAAAGAGAAGGAAGGAAAAACCAGACGGTATATTCAAAGAAAACGGATCGGGAGGTAATACAACTCCAACGGACCGGCGATCTGTTATACGCTGCTCATACAACACGATTCGCCGAATTGTGCCCAACTTGGCTTCTCGGGCAGTACTTCTTTCTAAACGAAGCACTCGTGCGCCGAAAATTGTTACTGAACTCCGCAAGTCGGTTCCTGTAATCTAAACGCTTTCAGCTCCGAATGGTGGCACCGATGCTTGTAGAGAATGGAACATTGTGGAACATTCTGCCATCGTGGTCTGTGTAGAGGAAATGCTGACGAGTATCAGAGCTACCGACACTACCCAATTTGGGTATAAGATGACCAGAACTCTCCGCGGAGGCTCAGTGGCTATGGCTATGGCTATGCTGCTGACCACGAGGTCGTCGCGGGGTGGTGACGGCGGCCTCATACGACGTCTATCATAGCCCCGGCGTTGCATTGGGACGTCAAACCCTGATGATCAGAAAAAAATTTTTTTTCATAAAAAATAAAGGGCACATGCTACGCGCATGCGTCACCGTCCCGCGGCGCTATTTCCTTACGAGCGCTCCGTGCTTGGGGTATCAATTTGGTCTGTTGACGCTATGGGCATTCGTGTTGTCGTTCGTTTCCGACAGGCCGGCAAAGTCAGTTTCCTAGTAATTAGCTACGGAAAGCGGTGCCAGAAATCGCGCGCCATTAAGGGGGAAAACGACAGGGCTGAGAGTCGAAGCGTTTTCTCCCTAGACTGGCAACACGTTTCTGCTGCGGGAAGCTCCTTCTTCTTCTTTCTGGGGTTTTACGCGCCAAAACCAGTTCTGATTATGAGGCACGCCGTAGTGCAGGTCTCCGGATTAATTCTGACCATCTGTGGTTCCTTAACGTGCACTACAACGCAAGCACACGGGCGTTTTTGCATTTCGCCTCCATCGAAATGCGGCCGCCGCGGCCGGGTCTGCGGGAGGCGCCTACAAGCGTATACATTATTACGAGATGGACGCATGAATCGACATAGCGCAACGCCTCCCTACGAGAGGCAACGCAGAAAGCATTACCTCTGTCGTCGCTGTGGTCCCGCGAAACTTGAACATTTCAAAAATAAATAACAATAATAAAAAGCGCAATTTAGCCTAAGCAACACTGCCGGTTGTCACGTTGAAATCAGCCTTCGCTGCGTTCACAGAACGCGCTGCAAAGTGCCTCTGTTTGCCTCACCGTATTCGAGTGGTCTGCTGTCACGAAAAAAATAAAATGAAAATAAAACAAAAGAGAGAGAGAGACAGAGATTAAAAGCGCGCATGAACCACTGCGCAAATGCCGAATCAGTACCTCGCGGTTAAGAAACGTGAATTGATAGCTGCGATCTTTTTGTCAATGTTGTGGCAGCGCGCCACTATCTAGAAAAAAAAAAGAAAGAAAGAAAAGCGCTAATTGTTAGAAGGAGTTGTGAAACGACAAACGGCTATTATGGGAGCGGAATGGATTGCCGAACTTACAAAGACGCGCGTTAGCACACCTTAGCTAGATTTATATGAAAAAAGAACTTCGCTATGGTCACGTCAGACCCGAGATACAGGCGTGCGCATTTATTTATTTTCGTTCGCTGCGTCCATTCTTGCACTTTGGCATGTTTCATATAACAGTGCACAATAAACTTTCAGTTGTTAGTCAGCGCCCGTGGCGGCGAGTGTTTCTATACTTCAACGCTTCCCTGTCCCTCCTGAAAACATAAGAGCACACACGCATTCGATGTTCCTCACGCAAGTAACGGAAGGCGCAGGAGACGAGCGCAAGAACAAGCGCGGACATGCACAGCTCCGTAGACATGTGCAAGCGATGGAAAGAACCCATGAAGTTCACAGAAGGCACAGAAGTTCACGGGTTTGCTGACTGACACGGCCAAAGCCCAACTGCATTTCACTAAAGTTGGTCGGACTTCGCTTGGCCTCGTCGCCACATTTGGTGGCCACGCTTTATGGCGGCTGCTCTTGGTGAAACAGGCAAGGCACGCCAGTGCCGCGAGCGAGCCATGCGCCGGAACGAAGCACATCTTCGTGATCCCTGTCCAATTTCTTGTGCGCGAGAGGGATATATATATATATATATATATATATATATATATATATATATATATATATATATATATATATATATATATATATATATATGTTGGTTTGCTTGTTGCTTGCAAATTTTCGATTCTTTCATGTTTTTCCCCGACATACTATAGTTAGTTTGCTTAATTCCGCACGACTCTGGGAGAAGCAGAGCGTAGAACAATGAAGGGTCCTGCAGGATAGATCGCAGTTAGCGAGTCATTTTCGAGATAAGTAGTTCTTCAGATAGTGCAAGGAGTGCAAAGGTGGTACAAAAAAATAAAAAACAAAATGGTGCTCCTAAAGATATTGTCAAGGGAGCTGAAGCCCCAACAGGCAAAGTACCACCGCCAACCCCCACGAATGCATGAGATAGAGAGCAAGAGAGACCTGTCGCGCAAAACCTGAGTAGCAGAGGCACCGGATCTATCTGCCTTGAACTCCAAATTTAGAGAGATAGCGAGAGAGAAAGCAAGGGGAAAACTGGGCAGGGAGGTTAACCAGATGAACGTCCGGCTTGCTACCCTATACACTGGGGGCATGAATAATACACTGGCGAATAGAAAAAAACAAAACGTACTGGCATAGGGGAGCTTATTTTTCCGCTTTGATGAATAGCTACTAAGGTAGTAGTCGTAGTATCGAACCTCATTTTCTTCCGGCGCTACAATGCCATGGAAATACGATACATACAAGTTACTACGTCCTCTTTTATTGCGCGTAGCCTTCCCTGTTTGGATTCCGTCATCCGTATCCCCCTCATGTCGCAATGCTCCTCTCTAACTGGAAGATGATGATTGGCAGGTGGCCTGCTGTCCTCTGGTTACGGTTGCCCCACCATCCCAACCAACAACTCGCTAAACTAGACCAAACGTCCCTAAAGCAAAGCTTGTCTTCTTCACGCGGTGTCTATGGGCGTTTCCGTATACGTTGCGGGGTGCTTCGGTTTCAGGCCAGCCACCCGCCCCACTCGATCCTTACTATATATACATAAACATTTTTCACATTCGGATGTTTTCTAGTTTCACTTCAGTGTTAATACTCGTGATGAAGGTTGTACTGGTGAGCCCGAAGTCTCGAGTTCCATACCCGACCGCGGCGGACGCATTCCGAGGCTGGCGGAACGCAAGAAAACTCGTGCACCGTGGTTTGGGCCGACGTTTAAAGAACACGAGTGGTCAACACTGCATTGAAACCCTCCACTACGGCGTCTCCCATAGCCCCAATGTTGCTTTGGAATGTTAAACCCCGTCAATCAAATAGAGTTGAAGGTGCACATGCGTAGAAGCGAATTCAAGGACATCATTACTTCAACTTTAAAATATATTGCTAGTGCTCCATTAAATGAACGAAAAATGAATGAGAGAATGAGACGCTTAATAAAATTAAAAGCCTGAATCGCTATAGCTCCCTGAGACGAATAGAGCGAGAGAGAGAGAATAGAAGAGAATGTAGAGAAGTTATCCCAAAGAGCACCATGTTTGCTGACCCGCTCTGGGGGAATTGAATTAGGGACAAACCGTAGATATAGGGACACACAAAAAAAACAGGTATAAAAAGCGTTTGAAAGCAGCTGAAAAAAGGCGCGCAAGAAAGGAAACGGAAATAAGCAATATTGCGCAAATGTGTAATTCGGCTGCCCTCCAAAGCTATTGCAACCTGAAGCTCTTGTACTCAGACAGAGTTGGGTAAGTGTAGTAAATTAGAGTAAACAAGATGGAACTGGGAACACCTCCCCCCCATCAACTGATACCATATACGCAGATGACGCCGCTGTGTTATGTCATGGTTAGCATTCCATCTGTCGTAACTGCGCCATGGCTAGCGACGTTACCACTCGTGTTAATTGATTCAGTGTTAGGAATTGGCATTCGCACGACGCTTGAGCGCACACTGCGCATTATAGCGACTCGGGTCTGAACGCGGCTTTATCAAACATCAAACAGCACGCCACAGGCGTCCAGCTTCCTTTTTTTTTCTGCTTCACTTCCTCACTCACTTAATCTTGTTGTCCGCGACCTACACCAGCCAGGAGAGGTCCCTGCGTATCTGGATCTCAATTGAATATCTTCCGCATCTGCGTATTGCGCAATGAGGCCCAGTATGTACGGCACGTAGTTTGCGTTTCGTCTCCTTATCATTCGCTCCAGGAAACTGAAATGACACCCAGAGGCGCAGTTCGCTTGGCCGTATATTGTCCGGAGACACTTTGCTTCAATTTTTTTCGTTTTTCTTTTGGTCTTTCCCATCTTGCTGTTTCATAGTATGGTGTGACCGACTTTTCGGTAGCGATTGCTGCGGCCGCTGCTCCTGCAAATCAAACGAATATACAAATGTATGTCAGAGTAGAGATACCCCCATAACAACGCCGACAAATCGATATTCGTGCAAATCCGTGGCATACCTTGCGACATGTTCGAAAGGCAGCTGAGCGTTCGGGCAGCGCGTGCGGCATTCCAGCATCGCCACAATGGTAGTAAAGGTTACGGTTTGTGCGCCAGATATATGCGAAATGTATACGGTTCGATGAAACGGAGAACCGTGGAATCGTTAGAAATATATATATATATATATATATATATATATATATATATATATATACATACGTTCATTTGACAAAGAACGTGCAGGTAACGCGTTGCGAGCGTTCTGTTCATTCCACGCGTCCTCCTAAGCGTCCATGCAGCGAATCGACAAACTTTTGCAATCGGGCCTAGCTGCAAGGCTAATTGTGCTGTAACATGGACTTTTTTTAATCTATTTCTTTTTTGGCTTTCTATCTTCCGGCTTTCTGGTACGTCCGAATCTGACCGCTTAATGAAGTGCAGAGCGTTAGAAGAATTGATACCTTCCTGTGTTGCTTTTCTTACTCGTTTTCTTCGTCTCGCATCGAGCCTATTAGGGCACCAGAGGGAAAAACCCCAAAGGTTTCGTCAATTATTTCCTTGTTGCCCTCTTCCCCTCGCGGCTCATGATAGCAACGCTCGAGTTTGGGGACATCGATATAGTATTTTGCGGCGCCATCTATCAATAACCTCCGGCGCAACCAATAAGTGCGCGCACACGCTCCTACAGCGGAGCCAAGCCGGTCGTTTCGCATGCTTGGTGGTGGGCAGTACAAGTGTGATATGTCCACATAAAACAAAAGAGTGAGAAAGAGGCCCAAAGTAAAGCAGTGGGCATATCTGCAAAATAACTTGCATTACACATCTAAGCTTTTTTGTTCATCTTGTGCAACGACTTATTCTTTGCGTCAATGTGAACCAGATACGACGCATAGGCAGATTTTAGTGAAAGTGAAGAACTTCCGGCAATGTGAAGCTGTGCAACCTACATGGCTTACGTGTTTCAAACATACAGACTACCGAGCATCAAGCGTGGCGAAAGCACTTTCTGACCTGCTTATTAACGTAGGTATATGAGCTCTCTTCCTTGTTCACACGCGTAAAAGTAACACTATAATAGCCCAGGACATGCATGAAGTGTCGGTTGCGCAAGTTTAGTGAGGCATCAAAGCTAATTCGTTCAGCGGGAGATGAAACGATGACCAAGATTACGAGCGCAAGTCGTTGTTAAGGGCGCACTCTGCCGGCCGCCAAATGACCCTGCGCTGCGCCTATCTCTTTCGTGCCTTCTCTTCCTGGGACCAATTGTTTTCCGCCTTCCGGCCCGAAGCGTTAGTTGCGCAGGTAATCGCTAGATGGCACACATTTTCCGCGCGTAGACGCAGTCCTTCTTGCCCCAACCACGACCTCCCCTCTTGGCCTCTGGTCTGAAGAACGTCTGGAGTGACGTGCCAACGTTGAAGGGCGGGCGTAACAGGTGACGCGGGGAGGAGGAAGTCGCTCGCGATGTGCGTTGGCTCAGAGAGATGGCGCCACTGTGGCCTTCCTGCTGTCATTTGTGTTTTTGGAATTCGAAGACGAGGAGAAAGGCAACCGAGCGGCAACGCCAACATGTCGGGCCGCGTGCGTGGAACGTCTCCTAAATAACGGGACGCCCAAGCGCTCTGTGACGTCATCAATGACCGTCGACGCACGAATTAAGTCCGTGCTATCAAAAAAAAAAAAAAAAAGGAACACACATACACATGAATGGCCGCGTTAAAGGTCACCCACGGGGCTCACTGTCGCTACTATTTCCTTCCATGATTCGTTAAAAGGACGTCTAAATCCGCTGGAATCAGCTAAAATGTTTTATTAAGCTGCTATAGAAAACGGTTAACAAGAATGTAGTGAACTATAGTGGCGAAGCATTTTTAGGGCCAGCAAGTGCCAATTATTGTGGCAGTGATGGCGCAAATACAGACGCGCACGCGAGAAAAGGCAGTCGGAGTCGGGACAAGCAAGAACAGAAACAACAGCGCTTTGTCGGTCGTGTTCTTGCTTGTTCAGTTCCTTCGCGCTGTTTCAACTCCGACATGTACCAGCTAGCCTGCGTCAAAGCTCGAGAAAACGTAAATATTAAGTCGACGGTAATGTGCCTATTTAATAAAATATATCTCGAAATGTATCCCATGTTTTGCGATATGTAATGTTCCGAAATAATTGCCTGCTAAAGTGGCAGCACTTCCCGCGTTCCAAAATGAAGCGTGCGAGCTGTCGACCTTCCTTGGTGATGTCACGGCTAAAAGAACCTAGACCTGCTGTTACTAAGTAATGCTCGGTGTAACAGTAATAGTGCACTCTCCCAGCTCATTATAAGCCGGAGTTCACCTAAGCGGGGCGCGGCGCAGGTCAAGCGTTCGTAGGGCTTCGAAATCACGTGGGGGATTTTGAACGGGAAAGACCGCGAATATGTTGAATGTTCTAGCAGCCTAAGCGTGCAGCCGGATGTAGTGGGACGTACTTGCAGTTGTGCATGTTATCCTACAAATTCCAGCCTGCGCGTAAAGGTATCAGAAATTTCAACTGCTCATTATTAGTGTTTTTTATTGCGACAGCGGCTTAACGCTCGATCGATATTGGTATTCCTGTGTCTGCTCTTTCTTTACGTTACGACGACGATCGTCGTCGTTAGATCGCCTCCTCATCCTCGCCCTCAATATATGACGAAGTGAAAGAAAGCTCTCCCCGACCGACCGACATCGGGATTGGAACTTGGGCTCCTGTATATATAGGGAGCTGGGCTCGCCAATCACTGCGGTATATCGCGCATCTTTGGCGCTTGGTAACTTGGGCGGGCTTTTGCACCCCATGAACATGGGCTCTGAGAGTTGTGGCATCTGTCCATGCATTTCAGAGTTCCGAGGGGAACGATGTGTGGTGCGTCGCGAAGAAGTTTTGCCTGAGAAGAAGGCGGCATCTGTTGTAAATGAGTTTCACAGTCAAGAGAATGACTGTGTAATGAATGAATGACTCCTTCTTCCTTGAATGCTGCCCATTTCCCTGCAGTAACCTCTGTTGAAAACGCGTGCAATCAATCGTCTCACTCGTATCAGAGCGTAGCCAACGAAGTATAGATTGAACTTGAATAACGTTGCTGGCTTGATTTGGACAATAACCTTCTTCAGGTTCGTGGAGCAAGAATGGTAAATGCGTGCAAGAACGCCGCTATAAACGTCAGTATCTCAAGTTGGTGGGATATAAGAGAAAAAAGAAGTGCTGGAGCGTAATGAGCCTCCCGCGTATACATTCGGTAGCGCTTGTATATTCGCACAATGTTTTGCAGTATTGCATTGTTTCTAGGTCCCTGAATCGATATCCCAATCATCAATAGCCTTTAATCGATCAATTGAATATTTGCGCGCAAATATTTGAATTAAATAAGAGAGCGCTGGCCAGTGTGGCATATTGTTTTCCTTGATATTGTTTTCCTTCCAAACTTTCTTTCTATCTTTCTTTCACTAGTTCTAATTTTTTTTCCCATCTCTCTCCATCTCTCACAAGAGAGATGTAGAGGTAAAAAAACGCACTCTGACACAACAGTGATCATTGGAACTAGCAAATATAACAATGTCAGTCTCATTCCCAACTCCTGCGGTTCCTTTTCCAAACCTTTGCCTATACTCTACAGGACATAGACTCTGTGCACGTCGTTCTTTTTTCTTTCTCTGGTTATACGTGTTGCCGATTCGAACAAGGGGACCATAAAGGCGTGCTCACCACTTAGAAAGCGAATGTTTCCGGTTCGCTAATGAGTATATAGTTGAGTGCACAGCAGCACGATAAAACAACCTGTCGGGGGTCCCCAACTTGAGAATTCTGTGCGGTGCTCGCCGGCCGGTGGACGTGCGCGACCTTCGGACACCGCTGTCATGACAGCGGCGACGCTGTTCCCACTGGCTCCCGCTCCGCATACAATACTTCGTGGAATCGAACCACTGAGAGCGGCTTACTCCCGCGCCTCATGATGCACTCATGAGTGGAGGCACGGTCCTTAATATTAGGGTCGGGTAAATCGGGCATGCGCTTTCCAGAGGCGAAAGACATCAGGCACACATAACGCATGGTCGCTCAAAAAGGGACCGTTTCACAGGCCATCGTGAGAGCACTCGGCACACCTCGATTGGTTTCAGATCTGGTCTGAAACGAACGGTACCGCGGATTAGTTCGACCGACAGCCGACACGCTACGCATATATACTGGTGTTCTCCGCCCTATCCTGTTCCGAGTTTTGTTAAAATGGTCCGTTAGCAGCTCAGGCCAACCTGCCGCTTTATTTCGGTAATGCAAATAGCATTGTTCTTGGTTTCGGCCACTTGTTACATGCCTTTAGCTGCAGCGCGGAGTAAACAGATGATGAAGCGTAGTTCGGGCCCTACGCTTAAATATGTACACTTGTACCAACTCCTTCCTCTTATTGCGCAGCGTACAAGTTCGACCGAAGGAGAAACGGTTGCTTGTAATTTGCTTGTTGTGGGTTCGACGCTCGAACGCGTAATGGTTCGAAATTTCTTTTTTTTTTTTTTTTTTGTCGGCGCGCTGTTGGCCACACAGTATAGGTAAATCAATGCGTGCAGGCCTTCTTCGCAAAGAAACTGCATAAGTGTCCAGTGGATTGTATTTTTCACAATTGACCACTCGCAGTCTGTAGGCTGGCCTGTCCACCTCCCGGCCACTTTAAGCACTTCTGCGTGGCCTCTCTCCCTGGAAATAGCCACAGTAGGCGGCCAGCATTCACTGTAGACGGGAGGGCGGAGCACTCACAGGTTCTTCAGGTACTGGGCCCCAGGCCCAGGTTATACAACGTGTAAGGTCGGCCCCAATGAGCTCTGCCTACAGTCTTAAACAGCAGCTGGAAAAATCTGCGCACCGTAGACTTGTACGAATGTAAACGGCAACGGGTGAGACTGCAGCAATTTTAACGTACAGGTTTTCGCAATAAATGATGACGCCGTTAATTTGTTAAGCATATAACGCCATCGCCGATAATATTGTTTAAAGGGCTGCCAGGACCGAGTAGCTGGGGATGAAGTAGTAAATTGATCAGTAAATCATTTACATATGCTCATCAATTTTGCAAACCTAACGCAGGTTGCCACGAATGAAGCGTGTTAGGTGTGCATGGAAATTCAGGCTTGCTTTAGTAAATGCACTAGACTGCTCTTACGTTATAATAGGTCTGCGAAAGGCTGGTAATAGTATAATTAAAAAAAAGAAAACAAACAAGAAAGAAAAACGACAAATTTTCACAATGTTGTGCGTATACATTCTGACAAAGTAAGAAACAACACCGACAAGAGAGAGGCTGCGTCGTGAGGGAGTGTGCGTCTCATGATTCACATTTTCAATTGCAAGCAAATTAGCGTTTGGGACTGTTTTCCCCAAGCACTTTCCGGTTTTGCTTTCTCCGACAACCTCGTACCTCTTATCCGAGCGCAAAGACAATGCCGCCCGGTAACAATGGGAGAAATACAACAGATGACGAAATAGTCGCAAAGACCACCGAATGAGAGTGAATGTTTCCGTATTCACGCGAGACAAAGATGGATGACGAGGCCGAATAAATGTCGCCAACCGCAAGAGCTGCGAGAGCTGTGACGAAATAATGGAGGCTGATTACCAAGTGAGCACGGTGCCAACCTTGAGGGGAAAAAAAAAAAAAAGACATTTATTCGTTGATTCCAAGATAGCGGAAACTCCAGCTGTGAGTTCCGCATGTAGCCTCCTTCTTGAGCTGATTTTTATTGCGACAGCAGTTGAAGGCTCGAAACTAGCTATGCCTGTTTCCCTCCGTCCTTCACGCCATCGTCAAGTTGTCGCCGTCACACCAACCTATTCATTGTTAGCTTCGCCTTCGCCATACGATGAACAAAAGCTTCCTATCATAGGGCATCAAACTCGTGTTGCTGCGGCAATGCGCAGAGGTTTTAAAAGTTATTATTACATGGGCTGAAACCAATCTAGAGAAAAAAAAACAGAACAAAGTAAACAACGCACTACAAGAACTGAAGCTATAGCTCTTAACTCAAGAGCTCAGAAGTCAGATAAGCAAATGGAAGCGTCCAATTGGCACCCTCAGTAGTCCATCAGTAGTCATGCAGTGGATCGTGTGCTGCTCACAAAGTATACTACACCCGGCCGCAAAACATTGCGTGGCACGCGAACGTGCATGCGGCTGCGCTCCGTGGAGATAGCACGCAACCTCACTTCCGAGAATCACCGCACCTGCGCCATGGCCGGAATAAACGCGTCCGGCCGTGGCTGCGCGGGTTTGCTTCGATGCGCGGCCACGTTAGCTGCACTGGCGCTTCGTGGAGCGCAGTCACGGTGGTGGCCCGCAATGTTTCACGGGCGAGCGTGCGCTGCGAACGTAAGCAGCAGATTCCAGAAAGAACTATACCGAGCGCTTCGCGGTGTTTCAGCGTGCCTGTTACGCGCTCTTCGCGCTTTAGAGCGTGGCAGTTCGCGGCGGCGTCTTGTGCCCAACGTAGATTCCGAGAGGGGTGGCGTCAGTGCACGGCATTTCGGAGGTGCACCAAAGTTTGTAAGGGTACTTTTAGTTTATTGTTTCGCGACAAACAGACGGCGCTCGCCGTGGCGGGAAATGAGACCAACGTGTTCTCAGCAGAACTGAACTACTAAGGCATTGCCGTTGGTCTATCGCTTCAGTAAAACGCTGACGTCATTTCAACTATTGAAATTCATCTTCGCTTTCTGCATAGATGCCCTGCTTTCTCGTGAAAAAGAAAAACAAAAAGAGTGTGGCAGTCACATCTCCGCCCCAAGAAGCAAAATAAGGGAGAAATTAGGAAACCGTGCTCATATGCGTATTATAGACTAGTCTATCGGGCAGACATGAAGAACACGCGCGAATATTGAATACCAGCTCAATTCTGTCTTACTGACGATGCGCGAGCCTGTCGATGCAGTCGTGGCCGACACCACGTTAGCCGCGAGAGCCAGCTATGGAGCGGGGCTTGTAGGGGGTCGCAGAACGGTGGCGCAGTAGTTTCCAGTCACGCATTTTTTATGTTTTGTTTCGTTACACTGAGCTCGATACATTTTATGCAGCCGTTTTCCTTTCCGGGAATCCACGTGTGAAGGCGGCTCGCATAAGGAATAACTGCTTTTCGAAAGAAAAAGACGAAAGAAAACGAAACGCCCTTGCGACTCGGTCGCAGCCGATTCTCACGATGCGAAGGGCCGGCCGATTCACACACCTCCCGCGCGAAGTGCGAACGTGCTAGGAATGTTTCGCATTGACCATTAACTTCACGTAAACCCTCTTCATCTATATTAAAATCGTACTTCTATATATATATATATATATATATATATATATATATATATATATATATATATGTGTGTATATTACTGACATTGTATGTGTAAGAGTTTAAAAAAAACCTGACCTAGTTATTACAGACACAAAGGCGCAAAAGAGGAAACGAAATGCTGTCATGTTTGGTCAACGTTCTTCGCGCCACCGCCCTAACTTATCAGGGATTATCGTGTGATACAAATGAGCCAAATGCGGTCCTTTAGCAGTGCGTACTTCTTACCTGTCATGAAATAATAATTAGGGCTCGACGTAAACGAGCTGGTTGCGTATTGATTAGGCTCCCGTTGGGGCCTAACGTGAAATTTTTGTTTGCTCAATGCGAACTTCAGTTTTTTTTTTTTTTTTTTTTGTAACGTTAAGGTAGCAGATGCAGCTCTTTCATTGTAGTTAGTTTGATGTTTGATGGAACAGCGGGGATAGAAAATGAGGATACCAGCCCAGAATGGTCAGCCTGAATCTCGGTGCTCGAAGCGCGCTCACTTTAGATAGACGGTCCTGAATAAGTTCTTTCGTTTTTATTTTTTTTAGCGCATTTCGAAGCCGTGGCAGGGATTAGCATCACCACCGAATTCGTGTCGGATTGTGCGTTGCAAAGCAAAAAGCAGCTTTGGTACGCGCACCCGAAGCCGCTGAAGGGCCCGTCGCTGCCTCCACGCGCACGCTGGGCTGATGTAGAGAACGCTGCAGCCGAAATGCGATGCACGCGACCGAATTGGAGCGAACGAATACAGTCGGTTGAAGCGGAGTCATACCGGTGCTCCCGTTATACTCTGGCGTTAGCCTGACCCCTCAACGGTTACATTATCTCGACTCTCAAAAGACGGTCACTCCTCCCCGAACGCACCCAAGGCGAAAGACGTTTCTTCGGGCATTGTGTTGAACCCCCGCGGCATTCTTCTTTTGCGTCGACGCGGCGGCGTCGCCACCTCTCGCTAAAATAGACTGACTCAGTTATTTATTTTATTTTTCTTTAATTCTGGCGATTTACTACAAGGCATATGTAGTAAAAAAAAAATGACCAAAAGGGGCAAACAAACGTATGCAGGCCTTTTGTGATGCACGTACTAACGCAATGAGTTATCGCATTTGTTGTCCGCTATCCAGCGGATTTCGCATTCTCGAACATCGGGCTTTAGTTCGGCCTCTCGACAACCTTGGACCTAATACCCTGAGCACCACGGCACAGCGTGATGCAAGTCTTTTTTTTTTTTTTTTTTTTTTTTCACACGGCCAGCTATTTGGATCACACTCGTGGTTCCGACAGGCTTCGCACGTGTAAAGCTGCACGTAGACAGTGAGTTCATTATTGCGCTAGACGGAGAAATAAACAAAAAAAAGAAAAAAAAAGAAATGGAAGCCCAGAGTGTCCCACACGCGAGTCCATCGAATAGGTGGACCTCTCAGCTGCGTCCTCGAGAGCGCAGTAAACTGGCGACAGTATAGGAGAGAGGAGATGGATGGAGTTTGGTGGTGGGGCCATACCGCGTGTGGATCGCTTTCTGGCGCTCAGCCAACAGCGGTCTCGTGATGAGAACGACGCGGCGGCGTTGAGTCAGTCCGTGGCGCGAGGAAGGGCTCTCCGCTTGCACGCGGCGATCAATCGCTGGGCGGCATGCCGGAGGAAGGGGGGTGCGCGTTCCGACGGCACTTCCTCAATCGTCGCGTAGAAATTCACGATCGGCGAGCGGACGCACCGAGGAGCTCCACTCTTTCCTCCTTTTCTGTTTTCTTTTTCGCCTTCAAGGTAGCAGCGCGCTATGCGCGACGCCTTGCACGTAGGTAGTATACATATATCGGCGGACCTTAGGGGTGGAGGAAAACGAAAAATTAAAGGACAGATTGTCCTCCTCGGTGTCCTGTCCACGTGGAAACGCTATATACTGTGCCGCCGGCATGCAATTGCGGCGGCGTCGCTTTATGCGCGCACGTGTCTCCCGGATTACGTTTTCGAGGTCTTAACGTTTTACGAGGAACACACATGGGGCTCACGATATGTGTGTATACGGCCCGACGTTTCGTTTCGCGGCCGTCCCATGTAAGCGTCCGAGAAGGCAACACTGGTTTCCCTCACTGAGTCATGGAATAGAAAGAAAAAAGAAAGATACTCAGGCGCGCATAATATTTAAGCTGGACGAAGGGCGCATTCGAAATCAATTAGCCACGACGGCTGTCGCAGTGTACGAGGAAGGAAACGCGCCACGCATTTTCTGTGTCGTAAACGTTCGAGCTGTGAAAAAGAGGTAGGCGCAAGGTAGGAGGAGGGTTAAGGTCGAACAGTTAGGCGGAAGAATCGCGAAGGCACGTCAACGCGCGAAATATGGGGTGATACCCAGGTTTCATCAAACCGTTTCTTGCAACGTTTCTGCGCGATTACACATCCCGAGGCCTGATGCTCGGTCATCAACAGTCATATGCGCTGTAGTGGACTCGAGGCACATTCTTTCCCTTACTGTTCTACGCGGGATTACCACGTTAGGGGTGCATGCAGGGTGCCGCCTTGGCTGCCTTCGAGCCGCTAGCCAGTATGCACCTGCCGATGGCTCTCGGAGGAAGTATCTGAACGCATAAAATGGGAAAATCCGAGCGGCGACAAGCTCGGCACTAACCGGATTTGTGTGCCCCGCTTGCCATGATGAAACATTGGTCAAACAAAAAGCAAAAATAGAGCTGTCCAATGGTTTGTACAAGAAAATACGCCAGTCTTGTGTGGTACAAAAAGGACGAAAATACATTGTCTTTTGTGTGTGTCTGTGTGTTTTTTTTTTTTTTATACCGCGGCGAAAGGGCGTCACACATAAAGCTCCTGACCACTCCATGAAGTGCGCAAGGAGTGCGTGTTCGCAACCGTACAGGAGCGTGTTTTCCGCTGCAGATGAAATGTGAGAAAAAAAAAAAAAAAACGATGGTTGGGGGGTGTCTTTGCCACACTAACCAGTGCTCTAAAGGACGCCAGGTAGGCATCACTAACGCCTGGCCAGCTGTGCCGCTGCCACCATCGAAGTACTGCAGCGCGGGGGAAAAGCAGACACGTATTAGGCGCATAAGCTGCCTATGACTGGCACCAGCTGCGAAGAAACAACAAAAGGACAGGACCTGCGCGAATGCAAAGTGTCTGTACGCACGTAGCGCGCAAGCGGAACGAGGAAGGAATATCGCCGGTGTTGGGAGAGTATGCAGCTGTTTGTCTGGGGAACGCCAGCGCGTCTGTAATCACCGACCACGCACGGTGTCAGGATGGCTTTCTTCTTATTCTTCCTGCGCGCATTTTCTCTGTCGCTCGTCGTCGAGAAATGAATGTGCTCGCGCTTTTGGGGTACCGCCCAAGAAGAGTAAACTCGCGGTGTCTTGTTGCCCTTGTCGTCATCGAGATGAAGGGTGTGCGCATGCAGAGACACATATTGTGTTGTTGGCACATCCACGTACGCACGCTGACACCTAGACCCGGCCTAGGCGGGACAACTCGGCGATTGGCTTGCTTTAGCGAGTAGGTGCTCATTTGTGTTGCATCATTATAATACATTACATAAAAGTAAATCATATTAATAATTTAAAAATAACGTGAGAAGCTTTCTCCGGCATTGCAGTTTGTGACCTACAGCCCTTTGCAAAAGTTCTCAGGCTTCTTCGCGGGCAGTCACGGCTGTGCTTGGCCCTTGTAGTAGGCCTTCTCAGGCCCTTCTGGCACTACAAGGCTGGCAGAAGGTGATCAGCACGAGAGTGCTTCTCACCCTCTAAGGTGGTGTAGCACTGGAGACACAATACGAACGCCATTGAATGGTCTGAGTCTGCTCTGGTCCCGCAGAAAGCCGTTGCTGCGTAGTGGAAGTTCGTCGGTTCGATAAGCACTGCCACCGGGCCCACACCGGTAAAAATCGGTACAGGCGTCCCGGGGCATGTTACTGTGCTTTTTCTTTTAACCGCTCGGGGAGAACACCTCAGTCACAACCCTGAACTCAGACACTCGTTGAGAGAGAGATAAAGAAAAGCACTGCGATAGCCCCTTGGTAAAGCATCCGTGCACCGTAATCTGGAGGAACTAGGGTTCATACCCTGGATTCCACGTTGAACATACCATCGTCTGCACTGGTTAGATATCTCTTCTAGGCTTGAGTTCCTTCCCCAGTCACTTGCATGTCTTTGAGGAATAAAAAGAAAATGAAATGGAAGATACTACCGACAAGAAAATGCATAACCGCTGCGGGTCTTTTGACACGTCGGGATTAAGAACGGAACCATTACTTCCGGAGCTTCCGAAGTTTGGCGACATTGTGAAGGAGGGTAATGTGTGCGATGCTGTTGTGATGTATCCTTTGCTTCAGGGGCGCTGAACACATCAACCATGCCCAGCAGACGCGCTTTCCGAGATATTCGAATTTTGCTAGCCTCCGCTATTACATTAGTGTGCCTATAAAGGAACGTCTCGCGTTGCAGAACTGCAATGCTACTCGGCATTCTGGAGCTTTCTTCCTCGCCCCAAAGCGCTGCAGTCACTCGTGCTGCGCAGACCGACCATCGATACGCCGTTTCGAAGGAAAACTGCGCGGCGGCGCCACCGTCTACAGAATTTGTGAATACAATCGCAATTGTTACAACCATCTGCAGTGAGAGCAGCGAAGGCAGCAGTCTTACTGTCGGTTCATCTCACCGCTGCAACTATAAAACAATACAAAATATGCTAAACAGCTTCGTCTACTGGAGGCCACGTTAAAAAATGATCTGATGCGTCGAATGAACGGAGGAAGTAGCAATTGCGCAACTTGTGCTAAGTGTAAGGCGGGGCAAGGTATTTTTCCCCGATTTTTTCTGCCGAGGAGCCCACGTGGTTCAAATCAGTATGGTCGCCAGAGAGGGGCACCCGCCGGGGTGGCTCAGTCAGCTAAGGCGTTGCGCTGCTGAGCACGAGGTCGCGGGATCGAATCCCGGCCGCGGCGGCCGCATTTCGATGGAGGCGAAATGCAAAAACGCCCGTGTGCTTGCATTGTAGCGCACGTTAAAGAACCCCAGGTGGTCAAAATTAACCCGGAGCCCTCCACTACGGCGTGCCTCATAATCAGAACTGGTTTTGGCACGTAAAACCCCAGAAAGAAGAAGATGGGCAAGGCTCATTTTTATACCCACCTCAACATATCCATGCTTCTGTAACAGACAACACAGTTTTGATCGATATACGGTCCCGCGCGTCGGTCTCTCGATGTGCGGTGTGCAGTACGCAACGTAATACCGCGAAAAACATCCTTGTCAGGAACGTGATTGACATTCGGTGTAAGCATAAGCTCACGAAAAGACATGCCGAATACAAGTTTGTTTGTTTAGTTGTGCAGTTTTTTTTTTTTTCAACGCAATCGGTGCATCTAACACGCGGATTTAACTGCCTTCACCTCGCTTCTCGCGTCAGGTCGGTATAGGCCTTGCTCACGCGTGTCTGAAATATCGATGTCACCTCGCTTGGCATTGGTGGGCCGTTACGTGCTCAGTGAGTGCTCCAATTTTACGAATGCATACCGACGCTTCCGATGCTTAAAAAAAAAAAAAAAAAAAAAAACGTCTATTTAGATTCACAACCTAGCAGAAGTTTCCCCAATCTCTGATAACCTCGCCCAATGACAAAGATGGAGGGATAGCTCAATCTCAGGCTGAGGCCGGCGGAAGCTCCCCCCCCCCCCTTTTTTTTTTTTTGTTTTGTTTACCATGACCGCATCAACATCAACTGTACGATTTTCACTCCCAGATACATTTTCCCAGGGGAATACATTTTTTTTTTGAAAAATTATATCTTATCAAATGCCCCATACATTGTTACCGCATACCAAGAATCTACTTTTGCAATGGTATAAATATACGTCCCATGAAAACTTCACTTTTGTACGACATTTAGAAAGCCTTGAAGCTGAGCGGAAGTTAGCAAAAACAAAGTGTTTGACACTGAAAACTGTGATCGCTCATACAAGAAAGAATGATTACGATGAACGCAGGTGAATGATGCTGAGGGTTGGACAAAATCAAAATACCAAATGATTGGCACAGTAAGTGAACGTTTTATGCTTAGCAATTTAATAAGAAGAGTTGAGAGAAGAATTATTTTACGTGTGGAAAGTTACGAATCACGGCCTGTTTACGGTGGGCGCAAGTGTCGGAAACGAGTGTATGCTCACAGCGCATACACAAGTTAATAATCCACTGCAAGCATTCGAGAGAATAAATTATTCTTTCGTTACTTCCGGCGGAGAAAGGCACGTCGGACATCTCGGCGTACATGATAGCGTCTTCATAAATATCATCGTCCGTAGCAGTATACGTAGTATATTGGACTGAAATAATGTAACATTGAGTACAAAGGGGATTATGTTTACGCAGTTTTTGTTTTCTTGCCGCCAGTATACCGAGTTAACAAAAACAAGTCGCGTACATTTCATAAGTAAGTCACTGCGCATATTCGGCCTGCCATGCTCACATGTACTTTTATTCTGACCTTAGGCCGCATGCCAACACAGGCAAAAAAAAAAAAAAGAAGGTCATGTACACAAATGTGTACACCGCGACTCTATAGTGAAGGAGCTAATCAGCGTGGTCGGAGGCTTGTCTGGTATTGAAAGTCGCTGGTGCTGCGGAAACACGCCGAACGGCACTGGCTAACGCGCTGCGGTCTTGGACCCATTTAGTAGCGTTGCGCAGCTCAGCGCAAGGTCGCGAGTTCAATCCCGTCCGCGGCAGCCGCATTTCGATGTGGATGAAATGCAAGAACACTCGTGTGCAGGTGCGCGTTAATGATCCCCAGGTGGCCATACTTATTCCGGAGACCCCCCCGCACTAAGGCGTGCCTCATAATCAGATAGGGGTTTTCGCACTTAGAACGCTCGACTATTATTTAATTTTTATTTCGCAATTTCAAATTTAAATTTAATCAATCTTTTTTAAAAAACTATTGACACTTCGCCACATAATCGCTAACAGCAAAAGTAGCCAGGAAAATTATTCGTGGTGTCAAACGGAAGAAGTACGGCGAAACGGGAACTGGCGGGCGTACGTGACATTTTAAGAGTAGGCCGGCGGGGGAAGCTGTCCTTGGGGAACCACTGCCAAAGGTTGCACGCTCGACCTTGCTCTTCGCACTGCGGGAGTGAAAACGACACGTTCGTACACGACCGGGGTGTCTGAATGCCACTCTGCTCTGGTTGAAGCAAGAAAAGCTAAGGGTGGTGTACGTGAGGTGGTAGTGTTGGTGAGGGGAGTGTCAGTGGGTCGGTCGGTCGGTCGGTAATGCGGAAGTCATTTACTGCGGAGGGGGACAGCGAGCCCGTGCTTGTCATTCTCTCTCACACGTATCACGACACGTGGTTACCGCGACAGCCATCGGCTCCTGTTAATGGAAACAGTTTCCCCCGTTAGTGGAAACCGCTTTCCCTGTTAATGGAAACCGTTTCCCAAGGTTGGTCGGCCAACCGGAGGTTCCGTGTAGAGGGAGAACTCCCTTTATGCCCTTTAGTTGCGCTGTCGACTAAAACGACGCGCAACTAAACGGAAAACGAGTATGAACGCGCTTCGGCGTGTTAAGTGTGTTACACGACTACGAGAAGCGTTTATAACGATAACAGCAGCATAGTAGAATTGCTCCGTAGCCTGCAAATTTTCGGATATTGCAGTAAAATAAGGGGGATAAAAAAGAGTGCATCGAAGGAGGTCTAGCGGTCTTGGTCAATGCATTTCTGCAAGTAATTGGAGTAGTTTTGTGACGCTCTGGCTTTCCATTTGCAGATTAGTTGACACGCCCTCTGCCGCACAAACCAAACAAGCCTCCCTACTAAGGGAAGACACTCCGCTTACTGTATCCGGAAAAGCGTCCACGAACTGTGTACCGACTTGCAAGAAAGGCAAAAGGGGGACGAGCGACGACCTCTGTGACCGTCGTGTTAAGCGCTCACGTCGACATGCCGGGCCCAAGCGAGGAAGGAACGGACACTCACAATGCTGCCGACAGTGCGCCTTCGGTTGGGACGACGCTTTCCGGTGAATGGGGAAGTCGCGAGTTCCGCAGCCCCGCTGCAATTACTCGTCAGCAAACGGGAGGCGGTCGAGACAAGTCCTTTCTCCAAACAAACTCGCTAACACATTTCGGGCCCCTGTCGCACGTCGAAGGAGCGGGAACGTCGGGCTCGCTCCTTACGTTACGCTCCCTCTCACCCCCGTCACTGCATTGTTCGCTCCCTCATTTTCGACCATCCTCTGGTTTTCACTCTACTTCTTCTGGCTGCGAGGGTGTCAGACTGGGGTTCGGAAATGGAAAGTGCCGAAACCAGCAGAAACCCAATTCGTCGGTTCTCACTGGTTCCTGGGGTTGTCTCTCTAGCGGAGCGACGGAGTGGTTCAGTTACGTTTCAAGCAGTGTCGCAGAGAGGACCGGGACCGTGGAAGTCATAACAGGACGCTGGCTCCTTGCGCTGTCTCAGCTGGACATCATGTGCGGCGAAGTTTACGCTCGAGTGAGATTCGTTGTTTCTTGAGATTTCTGTATTCCATCTACTGCACTTACGAAGGAAAAACGCACGCCTGACCATGGCAGGCCGGAGTGCGTTACAGCTTACTTTCACTTGAGGACGCAACGGTCGACGTGGATAATGGGCGTCGAATAATCACGGTCACCTGGCTAATGCGCACGCGGTGCAGCGAATATTTGTTCTGACCCTGTCACGCTACTGGCGCTCACTTTTTGTTGGTGTTGGTGTTGTGGCTGCATGACCCCTCCTTGGTCGACAACATTGCCGCTGTGATCGATCGATGGCATTGCGCGCAACATCGCGACCATACGCGTTAATTAATAAATAAATTTTTGACGTTTTACGTGCCAAAACCACGACCACGCAATGGCCACTGGGCTACCGCGGCGCGTAGTATACACGTTGGTTGCTTATGTGTTCACGAATTACCTTGCTAACGCGGATTTCCAATATCTTAATGCAGCGACCATGTCGAATGCCTGACTGCCCCTGTACGCCGCCGGCAATGCGTAGTGCACGCTTTGTGATTATGCAAAAAAAAAAAAAGTATTGACATTGATGTGGTATCCTGTCAGAACCGTGTATCGAACACGTGTAACATCCGTGACTCATTGTAAGAGCGTTGTTGAGTGAGCTCACACGTCACAGACGAAACTTGTCGGCGCCGCACTGTCGCTTGCAAGTACTTACGTGCACTATCACTTCCGCGGTGCAGATCATCACGTCCCACAGCACAACAGTCCAGCAGCATCAGGAAGTGCAGAAGGAGTCCGAACAAGCCGCAAAGCCGGCCTTCAAGACTGAGGTGGTCTGGCGGAATGTGGCCGTGTTCGCCCTGCTGCACTCCATGGCCTTCTACGGGCTTTATCTGGCCGTGACGCACAAGGTCAAGTGGCAGACGGCGATCTTCGGTAAGTGTCTGCGCTGCTTTGGTTCACTGAGGACTCAGCTGCTAAAGCTTTCGAAGCTTTTGCTGTGCGATCGATTCCAAGTGTAGTACGTACGTGCAAGTGAGCAAAACGCAGGCGAGATCTGCTCGCTTGAATTTCGCCTTGAATTCAAACTTCAGGAAGAAAGCTGATTATATAGGCAACATAGCGGTATGTTTTAACCGAATGCTTTATTATCGGGGAGACTACTGCAAAACAGTTCTTGTCGAACTCGGAAAAGCCTAGAGTATTTTTTATACACATTTTATTCTGCTCCATGTTTGCGGGTGTAAGTTGTCGCGAGAGTGAGCTTGCGAGCTTGAAACGGGGTAGTACGGGCTCACCGGACATTTTCGCAACAGTGGTAAGTGCACTCACATACAGATCGGTAATTAAACGAAGTAGGGAAAGTGAAGAAAAAGAAAAAAAGAGAAAGAGATTATTGTATAATTTTTGCTTTCTTCTCAATAACCTCATGCTGTTAAGTTAGTTTTCTATAGTGCACGTAGTAACGGGAGGTCTCGCGCACAGTTTTTTGACTATGAGACCTCCTTGTGTATTTAGAGTAATCTTTGTGATGTGTTTTTAAGGTTTATTAGACCTTCAAAATTGAATTGAAATTGAAATTCTGTATTTCATAGTCATAACTGCGTCACAAGATATACTCGTTTTCTGAATTTCAGTAACCGCACGGGCGCCTCTTTCTATCCTCGAACTATAGGCACTGCATTCGAATTGTCCATTGTTGTTCTTGACGACCCGTCTTTCTTTTGTGTGTGTTTTTTTCGCGGTATACCCATATATCACTAGAGGATAGTAGACATGTGTGCTTACGACATCTTGTTGTGAAGACAGCGTTGAAACACACAGGTAATAAGAGAAGACATACTTTTCTGAGCTGCCTCGTATGCCTTAACGCTGTCGTTTGCCTCCTTTTTTTCTGTCTGCTTTTTATTTTCTTTGTTCAAGCTTTCTGATGCCCCTCTTACACATCCCGCTCACGGTTCGCACAACTTCTTGCAGCCTTCGTGTGGGGAATCTGCGCCGGCCTGGGTGTCACGGCAGGAGCGCACAGGCTCTGGTCTCACCGCTCTTACAAGGCACGTTTCCCGCTCCGGGTGGTGCTTATGGTCTTCAACTGCATGGCTTGCCAGGTGAGTCTCACGAGCACAGTTAGTGCACCACGCACGCACGCTTCATGCAGCACGCACACAAGCAGATTAACGCGAGCCGGGCCGTTTATCTGATCTCCACACGGCATCCAACACGCGGCTTGGCATTCCCACCTCAGAAACACGCACGCAACGAAGCAGAACAACCCGCTGTGAACCGACGCTATACCACAGCGGTCAAGGCACTGTGCTCGTGATCCGAGGGCCACGGAATCAGGAGCGCAGCGCCTGCTCTCGCCGTTCAATTTGGCCAAACTATAGGATGGCACTGCCAACGCGTTCGCATTGCCTGTAGTGCGACGTCGATGGTCATCCGCGGCAGCCGGCGCTGCCGCGTACGATAGATGAACGTTTTACGTGATCCGCACTTCTAGTATATGCTTTGCAAAGAGCGCATTAAGTGTTAGCTGACGCTGTAGGCTGAGAGCGAAAAATTAAATGGAGTTTCAGTTCTTCCCGTGCGCAGAACGGCCAACGCTTTTTCGTAGGTATGCGAAGTTTCCTTTCGCGGACGCCAGCCATTTATGTACGCCATTTTTAACGCTCCTGTAAATATTAGAAGCGCCTTGACTAAACAGTATGCCGAAATAAAATTTGAAAGGGACAATAATACTTCGGCACCCTTTTATAAAGCAAAATTTAGGTGTAGGTTTAGCAATAAGGTTGTCGCAATATTGCGGTGTCGCAAGAAGTCTTAATGAGCTTCTTCGCAACTGGACCATCAAATTGGGAAAAAAAGGAAAGAAAACAAAAGAAGAAGAATACCGTGATGTAAACGCCTCTTCCCATATGGCAAAGAAGCTTTTCCTTGTCTTTATGACTATTCTTTTGCTTGTGTGTGATAGTAGCACGTCTACCTCTGGTAGTAATAATAATACTGAAAAGAAACCCGCCGTGGTTGCTCAGTGGCTATGGTGTTGGGCTGCTGAGCACGAGGTCGCGGGATCGAATCCCGGCCACGGCGGCCGCATTTCGATGGGGGCGAAATGCGAAAACACCCGTGTACTTAGATTTAGGTGCACGTTAAAGAACCCCAGGTGGTCCAAATTTCCGGAGTCCCCCACTACGGCGTGCCTCATAATCAGAACTGGTTTTGGCACGTAAAACCCCATAATTTAATTTTTAATACTGAAAAGACAGAAACAAACTGGCATCACGAGACAGAAGCAAGTGCACATGGCGCGTTTATGTGAGTCAGCGTGAGCGGAGATATCGCGCGACCCGGTTACGTGGGTGACGCGAGAGCGCCGAGCTTGCAATGCTGACGCAAGCTCCATTGAGGTCGAAGCAACCGCTCAGGCACCCAACTTGGCGGGCAGTGTGCATGTGTGTGTGTGGAGGGGGGGGGGGGGGGGGGCATGAGGTGAACCGCGAAGCGCAACCATCACGACGTCCAAGAGATGACCACCCGAATTCGTAATGCTGCGCAATTGGTTGCTCGTTTGAGGGAGTCTCCCGCTGGGGTGTACCGAATCAAGTGGATCGTATCGGTTACCTCGAAGCGTCGGGGTCTTCATTAGCGGACGCGCTGCCGTCGTAAATAGCCGCCTGTCGATTCCTAATCGAGTGCTTCCGCTTAGTAGAATTTTGTTAAGAGAGAGAGAGAATGATATATTTTGCCCGCGAATCGTTCGCTGCTGACTTCTGGCCGCGCTCTATGTAGCACAGAAGTTGGGCCGACAAAAGCGGGTCCACTTTGGTTGCACGAGACATTCAACGAGTATCCATACGGACGCCGTCCGGTGCAGGTTGTTATCTCTGAAGCCAGCCCGATTAGCCCCGCATCGGCACTTGTTAGCCATTGCCATATCATCTCGCCTCCTAAAAACAGCCACGCCTGTTTGAAACGGTACAAGGAGAGGGCCAGTATAAAAAAAAAAAAGAAAAAGCGCTGCATGTCCCCAGGTACATACATTGAGACGCGTTACAAACGCCTCGCAAGTACTTACGCGCTTCAATGCATTGACCGCCAATTTTGTTTCGGATGCCGCAGCGTGCCATCGTTTTCCCACTCTCGCGGCCTGATGCAGTCGAGGTCAGATTGCCCCCCGCCCTTATTTTGCGCAACAGGTCAGACACAGATGAGACGGAATCGGACTACTCAAACGACAGTTATGACTTACGACTTCCAATTTGACTGAGGACTACGTAAATAGGAAAGCGCCCCTTTTACCTACAATCCTTTCATAGCGTGGCCGTATGCTTACAGACGGTCTTCCTGAAACGCCCATTTCATGTCTGCGCCCAATATTACGCTCGGAGGAGGCCTTCATCGCTGAATGAAATGACCGGCTGCATTCCCATGAGTGCAGCCAGTTTGGTAGCTTCCCCTGCCTTGAGGACATGGAAGACATTTTTATTTTGTCTCTCTCTATTTTCACGAGAGCCGAAAACTGCAATAACTATCTGTCCGCAAGAAAGATGATCGTTATCAGCGGTACTTATCCTTTCAACCCCCCCGCCCCCTGCTCCCTAAGCGGTTCTGTGAAACCGGGTGCACGCTTCGGTCTCTTTCTTCTTTCTTTTCTGTTTCTTTCGTTTTTACCTAGTGTAGCATGTTTGAGAAGGTTGGCGGAACCGGCACGGAGCAGCCAAACCACCGTATAGCCCCTGGGCATGAACGTAGTAATGCTAATAGAAAACTGGGGTGTAGTGGGTTGTGTGTCATCTTGTAGCTACAGGCGGCCGCACCCCCAGTACGCCCACGATGGGGCGCCTTCTCCCGCGGCGGACGGCGACGGCACAGCAGCCGTGCTCTTTTCTCACCCAAGAAGAGCCAAGCCCGTTGCGTGGAATGTAGGTCACCAGTGGCGGCTCTCCCGTTCTCTCTCACCTTCCCGCCGCGCCACTCGCCCCCAAGCGAGCGAATGACCCGAGTCGGCACTGACCTTGCGTGTAGCGTGACTCTCCCTCACAGCTTCTTTTTTCTTCTCTCTCGCCTGGTGCCGAGCATTGCTGCTGATTGCGCAACTTTGCAGCTACGATCAAGGGCTCTGGGCCTCGTCCGAGAACACAAATTTTGCTGCCTCTGTCAGATACCGAGCGGGTAGTGTTTCCTACAATTATTGCGTATTATTAGAGAAAACTACGACGCTATGTTTCTGCGAGATCTTCAAGCGCGGTGGTTCAGCCTTCGTGGGAATGATGGTTAGTAGGTGGGTTTGCCTCAACTTCATGGCTTCAAACGGCGTCGTTACCTTGCCATTCGATCATGTTCGACAAAATATTGCATTTTAAATGCAGCAATTTACAGAGATTACGCATGTGCGAAAAGTGTAATTGCCTTGCGGTGTTCAGAAAACCACGAGTGTTGCGAAATGTAAAAAGATAAGGCTTAATAAGTAGCGTCAAAAGCACGTTTGAAGCTCCAAGCAGGAATATCAGACACATCCATTCACTACACCCATCGTTCTCCCATGGCGGCTGAACGATTGCAGCGCCCGAGTTCGCTCTGGCGAGTTTTGTAGGAAACGTTAGGGCCAAGCCAGACCATGCCTCTTTCTTTTGCCCCTGCGTAAACTGTGCATTTCGGATTGTCTACTATGCAGGTATCCGTAACTTTCGCGATCTAATTTCGCGTGCGTGGTCAAGTGCGCCCTAATATTTCATATATAAACATGTAAATATGCATGCAAATATACATATATGTATACCAGTATACATGTATAGACGTGTTATGGGTGCTCGTAAAACACCTAGACGATGAAAAGAAAGAGGAAGAAAACAGGCTGGCTCTGCCAAGGCAACTTAGTATCACTACATTTACAGCCCACATTTCTGTATCAGGAAGGCACGTCTCAATGCGATGATCGTCGCACCGTGCTCGGAATAGTAATCGGAAAGGCAGCTTCACTTGTCAGGGCGGGAGCTATTTCCGATATTATTTTTATCGTTACAGGCTTAAACGTTATGACGTAGTAATTACAGGTACATTTAATGCGATTAAATTTCCGGACCCAGAAACATAACGAATGTCGCCTATTCTGACTTGACGTCACCTGCGTGCATCACGGCTAGTGATACTTTAGCGCAGACAAATATAAAATCTTGATGCCATTATAGGACAGGCGTATCACATAACGTTCAAGGACTCGGCTTGCTGCAAGATCGTTTCCTTGCTGGGAGCTGCGCCCACATTGTGCGCCGTCGCACGTTCACTGTCCTTACGATCATGCGCTTTCCTCAATATCAGCGAATGCAGCATCCAACGCCGCGCGTTTGCCTGCCAAAACATCTGTGCTAGCGCCGACTTCCCGGATGGCCGAGAAGAATGTCCCGTTGGCACTGATCATTAGTTACAAATGGAAGATACCGTAAACAGCACGTGTTTGTGATCAAGTAGAGTTCGAGATTCAGTTGCGAGGTGACACAAGGTCAGATTTATAGCCGGGTATGTGCGTGGGAGCTGATGTTCGATGAACGGTATCCTTGAGGAAGTGATAAGCGACGATAAAAAATAGTATTTACATCGTCATTCGCACACCGTTGTCGAACATTCGGGCGATTCCAACGAGCTGTTCAGGGAGAGCAACCTAAAGATTCACTGAGCATGACGTGAAAATCCTCGGAAAAGAAAAAAAAGGTCGCGATATCACGCCCGAGCTTGATCGACGTCAAAAAGGCGTTCAAGGATGCCGCCTCAGGTGTAGGTGGCTGGAGACGAGCAGAGTAGCGTTTGCAGCCACGATACCAGGCGATGTCGGCGATGCCAGGGTAGGTAGTCGAATGTGAATCGCATTTCGCTCACAGAAAACAGCAGTATTGTAGGAACAACGGTATTGTCGCAGCCACCAAAATTCGTTGGTGTGACGTGGGACTATTGAGGAAATTTGGCTTATTTTTCGCACTTGCGAACACACCGACAAAATTGCACTGGTCATGACATATGTGGCAAGTTATAGACACATCGACTTACGTTGACAGAAAAGCTTGATGCCAGAAGACGGACTGAATGTCTCTTTACAAAAACCTTGGGCACTGCGAGCCCGACGGGCAAAGACGGCCGAACAACTACCCTATATGGGCACAAACAACAAGCCGAAAACGACCGACGGAGCTCTGCCTATTGTTTAACGATCAATCTTCTAAATAAATTACAAATGTTCTTGCCAATTTGCGAAAGGAAAGTTTGCTGAACAAGGCGTGAACCACGCAATGAAATAGCAAAAAAGAAAAAAAGAAAAGGTGAGATTATGCATTCCGTTATATCTTATATCTTAAGTGATGCCATATCCATTTCCTGATATATCCCGCTCGCTGTCGATGCCGACAACAGCCCTTAGTTCTGTCTTTAATTAAACCTTACACGATCACTCGGTTTACCATACAATCGCTCGACAATCACGGGCAGCCCCGAAAACTCGCTGTACGCACCCTGTCGTCGATTGCTTTTTCCTTTCTTTCTTTCTTTCTTTCTTTCTTTCTTTCTTTCTTTCTTTCTTTCTTTCTTTCTTTCTTTCTTTCTTTCTTTCTTTCTTTCTTTCTTTCTTTCTTACCCCCTTGCGCGGGATACACATCGCAGTTTTAAGCCTTGTATAATATCGTCCCTCATAGCGACCAGTTCGGTTAGCGACGAAGTGGACGTAGATGTTTCATTTCGCACCAAGTCTCTTAGGCACGTGCATGTGGGCACGTACTTTCGGCACCAACTTTCCGAAGGATGGCCAGAGTTCTGGGACTTCTTGAGGTGAATATGCCGTCCACTGTGAGAAACAATCGCAGGACGGTCCTGTACACTCCCTCGTTTCTTAATCAATCGCTTCTTTTTGTTGCATCTTTTTCCTCGTAAGAGTTTATCGCCTCGGGGTTCACGTTACCAAGCGCGTGTGGCCGTTGTTCCGTCGTCCTTCGCAGTGTTCTCACGGCCCGCGTGTTCTCGGCCGACCTTGGGAAGCTAACGCTGGGAGAGGTGCCGCACTCGGTACATTCGCGGTGGCGGGACACATACGCGCACAAACGTTACGCCTGGCATTTTCTTCACATTTGTGCGCCGAAGTTAACACCTCCACACGCGCCAAGGCAAGGCGCAACAAAGTCGTCAGAAATCAGCCCTATCAGCACTACTACAGATATCAGGCATACGGAACACACGTTCGAGTGTTAAAAAGCAATAAAAGGGGGAGAAAAAAGAAAAAAGAAACTTGACTCGAGTAGCAACCGTTCATGGGACACACATTGCCAAAATGCTCGACACACGAAGAAACAGTGTGTGGGAGGCACGTGTCTCGTGTATTCTTTTTGTTACGTCGCTTACTTTTGGTAGCTTTACCCTGCATGGTATGTCGGCCCTTATACCTCAACCCGTTCAGTTCAGTTCATTTGCATGAGCAGATCGCTCCCCTTCTACTTCACACGTAGGGTAATAAACTGGACATAAGCCTGGTTTACCTGCCTGCTCTGCTTTCATCTCTCTCTTGTTGCCGCAGGAGGAAGATGGCGGTTTCAGCCATGCAAAGATTTGCCAGCACTTGCTTAAGAAACATGCCGGCTGGTGAAAGTGTCGTAGAATATGGTGATACAGTCACTAAAGGAATAAATGTGCCTTAATTTTCAGCTATAGCTCAATTTCGTGGATAAGCAATCACGGTGAGCTCTTAAGAGAAAGTGATCGCTCGCACTTCACTTGGGTTCCGTCTGCTGTGGTTCCAAAAACTCCAGATAAGGTGTCTCGTAAGCGCGACGCAAGCCCAAGAAAAACAATAGCGCTCGCTTGCATAAATTTCGCTTTTATGCTTTCCAATACCCGGAAGTCTTCATTCGCTCTTCACTGTCTTTTCACGTGTTCGCGGGCGGCAAAGAGGTGATGCCGAAAGGAGGACTTTCGGCAGCTTCACGTAGCGTGTTTGCTGCTGACAAGAAGAACCCAACGTCAATACTCCGACACACGAATTGGCCGGGTTTTTTTCCTAAGAGCGCTTAGTCTGTTTTCACAGAAGTTTCCGCGAAGCGCTCTGACGACTTCAGTCGGGCGCTGAGTACAGAAGAGGCCAAGAAAGAAAGAAAGAAAAAAAAAGTCGCATTCAGCTGTTCCACGGGGCTAATGGAACCTTAAGCTTCTGTTGTAGGGTCTATCATGTTTCGAGAGCCTAGTCGCGACGTCTTGTGAAGAAGTTCCTCGAGCGTTAAAGGAAAACAAAATTGTGGCATGGATGACGCAGAGTATCTAAGAGTGCTTGCACTGCGCGGAACCGTGAAAGAAAAAATAACGCGCTTTTGCGACGCCTTAAATAGCACTAGATGATACAGTCTGCCATCGCACTTAGAGCTGCTAAAATTCGACGCTTCTGCTCCGGGCACGCAAAATTCATTTGCCGACGCAAAAGTGGCATGTTTTCCCCCTCACAATAACACTCGCTGTGCCTGTTTCAAAACAAGCTACATGGACTGCCGAAATACGAACTGCCTATAGCAGCGTTCTTGGCGGTACTTCACTGATCAGGTATTTTCCACCCACCAAGATGCGACTTTCCGTGACATCGAAGAAACACACTTTGGCACTATGACTTAATGGGGTTCGACGATGAAAACGCGCCTTAGCTAGACACTTCCATTCGTGCTTAGTATGTTAACCTCGGTTGTCAGCAGTGCAATGTAGAGCGGCTGACAGCGATGTTGTCATACTCGAGCGACTACTACTCCTTTTCCGGTGGGGCTGTAACACTGCCCATCAGAACTAGAAGGTACTACACAAAATTACACAAAAAATTGAGGCTCCTCTAATTGTTCGCTTTTGCTGTTGTCGATGTTTTTCTTTTGCATTAAGTATACACGGTTGAGGGCTCGAATCGATGCTTCTGTATTTCTTAATATTTTTGATAGCCCCTCTCGCTTTTTTTATAGCCTAGCACGTGCATCTATTCTAGTGACACTCATCTCTCGATCATGTGACGACCGAGCCGAGCACACCCCACTGATATTCCATTGTTGTTCCACTTTCAGAACGACCTGTACGAGTGGACGCGTGACCACCGGGTGCACCACAAGTTCTCGGAAAGCGATGCCGACCCACACAACGTGAACCGGGGCTTCTTTTTCGCGCACGTCGGCTGGCTCATGTGCAAGAAGCATCCGGACGTGATGCGCAAGGGCAAGGCCGTGGACTGTTCGGACCTGCTCAAGGACCCCGTCATTAGGTTCCAAAAGGCGTACGTATACAGCAAGCGCGGCGCGCACAAACAAACAAGTGGGACTGGCATTAATCTCGAATAACATGCGTTGGCGCATCACAGGCCGCACCAGGAGAAACAGGAAATCACGCCCAGAGGGAAAACAAGCGGCAGATGTGATGGTACGATGCAGATACGTCGCGCGCAGTGGTACAGTGCGACATCAGAGCTGCACTTGAAAACAGACCAGTGACCCATGCGCAAAACATTATTTGGGACGCTGTTTTGGTATTCACGTAATTTTTTTCCCCTTAGTTCTTGCTCCACATACCAGATCGAAACTCTCGCAGTCAAGGGTGATCTCGTTACTTGGAGCGACATTTGGTTGTAACCATTCACACGTTTGTTAAGTTTGCCTAATGACAACTGTCTCGGGTATATTTCGTTCTTACTTACCTTAGGAGTGAGAAGGCAATGATTTGAGTGTCATAACCCTACCTCCAACTATGCGTATTCGAAGACATTTGACAGTTTCGTTTCACGTTGGTGGGTATGCAAATGGAATATCTGCCCCTATATAGCACTAGATATAGCTATATATAGATATATAGATATAGCTAACATGCAACTTACACTGGGAAAAGTGCTGCTGCCTACGTCACCAAGCTGGAAGCGTTTGGGTGTCTTCCATTAATGGCCGAGAAGTTTGCTTTCTGCATACCTGTAACAGAATTAGACATCCAGGCCGCGACAATTGAGGCGTTTGAAACAAAACAGTATCTCGCTCATTTAGCGGTCATTCGTACTCACTGGCACTTGCAGCGGTCTCGCAAGATGTGCGCTTGCTGGCACAGTTCTGGCCTCCAAGTAATCATTGACAGCAGTGCACACTCGCACGGCCCACTGCAATGACGCTGGTCGCTTTGCCGGGGTGTTCCTTATTACATTTATATTGCCCTATTAACTTTGATCCCGTACAAGGACAACGTACAGTGGTCCAACGGGTTCATGATATTCTATCGTGCTCATTAACTATACCCTGAAAAACGACATAGACGTTGGCTCAGTTAGCTTCCTTGGCAACATGTCAAGTGTACTGGCACAATGTAGTGCACTGAACTCACCCATGCAAGTTTGCATGCCGTAATCACTCGCTGTGTTACGAGGAAACATAGACGTTGCAACATAAGGCGCGTTTCAAGATATATGGGAAAATATAGCAGTTTGTCATGCTAATCTTGTGAAGACACCTTTATCGTGTTTGTGAAATACATAGGACACACAGGCTTCTCGCCTGTGAACAGTAATTAAGGCGATTCTATTAGGGATGTTCTTTGGCAATGTTCGCAAATATAGCAGCGTTCAAGCGGAAGGATTGCCGGCACCAACTTTCAGGCTAACACTGCCTGAATATGTGCAGCTGACTGTGTTGTTGAGCCTTGAGAGCATGATCGGTACATGGTCACGTGGTGCTTCTGTGACCTTCAGTTCACTTTATTGGTTGTTTACGCAGTACTCAACGGCCTTACTAGTTCACAATTCATATATCGAAAGGTTTTGCGCTGAAACGGCGGAACATGCATCTGTAGGGAGCATATCCAGTAACTTTACAACGTAGATATTGCTAGCGCTACTTGATGTGTCTGTTTGTCGAGTGCACCTGAAAGCAGCAAGGCCAGGTGCATTAAGCTACAAAAGCATCTCTGTATCGCAATACATTTGCTGCTTCTTCACTCGAACTTGCGAGCGTTCCGCCTTTCGTTGTTCTTGTGTACTTATGAACATACTTATTAAGATGAACTCACGAGAAACTGTAGGGAAGTTATGGGCGGTCACGTTCCCCTGGCAAGCAAGTTGCCTGGCTTTCATTGCCGAAGTATTGCAGGTCCTTGTCAAGCTACCAGGGCTGTTGCCGAGCCCTGTGGATGAGCTCCTGTAGCAAGACTCTTCCTCCGAAGCTTATAGCATCGTATCACCTATAGTTCAAAAGTGGCTCGTCAACAGCCCTGGTCAGCACCTGCAAGGCACCACCGTTATACTTTCGGCTTAGATGTGGTGAAAACCCACCAGCTATTTGACTTAAACCGTCACCTAGCTTCGTTTCTTAATTTATCCTGCTGTTTCTCTCTCGTTTCCGCAGCTACTACGTGCCGCTGACTACCTTCTTCTGCTTCTACTTGTCGACTGTGCTGCCGCACCACCTGTTCGGCGAGTCTTACTTGGTGGGCTTCTTCGTGGCCACCATGCTGCGCTACGTAATATCGCTAAACTTCACCTGGCTGGTGAACAGCGCAGCCCACCTCTGGGGCAACCGACCCTACGACAAGAACATCTCGCCGGCCGAGAACCGCTTCGTCTCGTGGGCCGCCATCGGCGAAGGTTTCCACAACTACCACCACACGTTCCCCTGGGACTACTCGACCAGCGAGCTGGGATGGAAGCTCAACTTCACCACGTTCTTCATCGACACGATGGCCAAGCTGGGGCTCGCCTACGACCTCAAGACGGTGCCCAAGGACGTGGTCGAGAAGCGGAAAGCCCGGACGGGTGATCACAGCTACGACCACATGAACGGCCACAGCAACCACCACTGACGACGAACCGACGAGTGCTCGGGCAGCCCTCCGAGCCCACGTGAAAACGTTTTCGCGTTCGCCGCGTTGATACGTGGGTTGCCATGATATACTGTTCTCCTCGCATCGCGGTTGCTCCTTTTTATTATTTTTTTTATCCCGCTGGTACTGCGACCCTGTTCGTCGACACACAGCATCGGTAGCGACAAGACCTAAGTCTACTGGAGTGCCTATCCATACTCGTGAGGAGGAAAGTGCTGCACTGTTTCTGATATCTTTTTTGCATTAATTTCCGTTGGTTTCGTCACTCAGATTATAGCAATGAACAGTGATGCCTTAGCCGCATGCTGTCTTCTATGCAGAACTTAGATGCGCTGTGATGATGCGGTCGGTGTTTAAATCGGCATGAGCTTGATTTTAAGTTTCTCATACTTGAGTCAGAGTGGTACGTCTTGTACCACGTCCACGAGACGGTATGTAGCATTCAAGGGTTTCTGGGAGGAGCGAGTTATTTATACACAGGAAAGGATGGGCGGACGCAATTTCTGAAAGTCAAAGGGGGGAAACAAGATCGAAACCAGTGACGCTTCTGCCTTCTGAACTGATGCAAGTGAGAACAGCGATGTGCGAAATGGTTGCTCAAATGATATGATATCTATGATATCTTTCTTTTATATAATGACTATCTTGCAGGTTCGAAACTATCCGACATTATTTCTACCAGAGTGTTGCGAGCACTGTGCAATGCATTCGGGAAGCACTACACTATGATATCTCAGCATAGAAGACAGCGTGCTCAGTCAAATTATTTTTTTTTCGCCTGTCTGTGCATTTGTGTGCGTGCTTTTAACGTCGACTTGTGCTTGTGCCGATCATGAAGGGTGGCGAATTGTTCACTCTTGCTCAAACCTTCACCGACGAGTGAAGGGGTGTCATCAGTGACCTCAGCTCACCCTTGTTAAGGAAGAAACACACACACACACACAAAAAAAGGTATATCTGAACGCCACGTATCGCATGCCTTATTACGTCTTTGTTTACGAATTCTGGACGCATTCGCGATGCATCGATTCGGAACACCGAGGTACATGTTTATTTAGCTCCGAACTATACGCGCTACGCTTTTTCGCTTTGTCATGGGCGCATTACTTCACTCATTCCTATCGTCGAGCTGACCACATAGTGTGTAGCGTGACGTATGTCTGGCTTTTCTCAAGTCGTGGAGAAATCCACACCAGGAAAACGAGCGAGTAATAATGCGTCCACGAGAGATGACCCCCCGCCTTCCCGATTGCAGGCAAGCGTAATTTTCTTCTGGTTGCGGAATTAGAACAACGTCGTTTAGACTAGCGTACCTAACATGCACACCGCTGTCCTATATAATCTTTCCCTGTTGTTGTTTGCGCTTTATCGTTTGGCATGCTAGCGGCTTCTTCCTGCAGCGCGCGTTGTGTTCTCCGTTCCTTTATTCTTCTGCTCGCCCAGCCCGCCGTTGTTATCCTCAGCATTTCTCGCTTATGCAGGTGTCTGGCAATGCTCTCTGGAGACATGCGAAACACTTATCGCGCGTTGTAAATACAGTTGATACGTGATTTAGCGAACAAATCATATATTATGTTTGTACATACAGGAAGTGTATAAGAGCGAGGAAAATAGTCTGACCTTTGACTAGCTAGAATGTGTCAAGCTAGATAGGTGCTGTGCTGCTCACGTAAAGTCGAAGTCTGAATAAAGAGATAACATTTACTCGTGTGTCGTCTTTGGCCTCACAGCGGTGATGAACCTCGAGCAACCGTGTCTCGACGTTACTCGAGGTTTATCGCTCTACGGCCGTTCTATATTTGCACCGCCGCGCCACACCGCACTCGTACCCATGATCAGTACAGTTGATGACTGCTTGGCTTGGACTGCAGAGGAAAGGCCGAAGATGCGCAGAACTAGCGCAAATTCAACGAGAACTGAAGCAACGATTCTCTCTACCACCACTGTACACGTTTTTTTGTTGCTGTTGTTAAGAGAATAGAAAAAGCGACTGGAAAATAGTCAATTACACTCCATCTCAGAAGTAGTTTGCAGCACTGTGGAAGCTGCAAGACTGCTTAGCCAATAGGAAGGGACGAATGCCCCTTGAGATGTGTTCATCCGCGCCGCGTCGTGTGCTCAGCGACTGCTGTATTCGCGGTGTACGATGTCCATGCGCAACTGTGCTAACATACCACGTATCGCTGTAACGCATGATGTACCAAGCAAAAATAAAAATCACTAATTCCACCATTAATCAGACAGTTACGCCCGGCACTGTATTCCACTGCGCATGGGTAGTGTCTGTGTACGCTTCGTACCTTCGGCTGTGCTGCAAACTACGTGTAGGATGGAGTATATAGGTTTTGACTTATTATCTTACACTTACACCAGCAACAGACAGCTGGTGCAACACAGGGTACCTGGGCAAATATATGGTGACGACATAATCCTACTAGCAAACTATGAAATGCAGGGGATTTACAGAGGTTTGAAAGTGCTTGCGGTAATGAAGCGGCATATCTCGGCCTTAATTTTAGCACAGAGAAATAGGAAATTGTGGCATTTGAATGAAGAGACACGTAATGAATTGGTATCAATTCAACACGAAGTCATAGCCATAGTCAAGCAATATAAATGCCTGAATGTACCGTGTGCCTCAGCTCACGCTAACCAAGCTTGTCAAAAAAAAAAAAAAAAGTTAGACAACCACGGCGCAAGATGTGGTTATAAGACTTATGGCGTTCGGTCATCACGACCGAACATCGTATGTCTTAAAATTGTACCTTGCACCGTGTTTCTTAAATATTTTTTTTCTTTTTTCTATATACGTAAACAAAGGAAAGACCTACTCAAATACGCACCAAGGAAAGCTGAGAATGAACAAGCAACGGAACAGGGATTAAAATGAAAGATAGAGCCCTCTAGAGCTACGGTACGAGGCTGCGCAAAGAACTTGGAACTGAGTAATGGTGCCAGCACTTACGTCTGTAGATGCCCTTCTGTGCTTAAAATCAAACAACTTGTCGTGACTGGAAGTTAAACAAAGGTTAGAAGGCTGATTGGTATTTGGGACTCGCGGCAAAACCACAAACGAGTCAGTGCCGGGTGACATGGTCTGGGGCCCTTTTTATGTCTCAGATGCGTGGAGCAAAATGATTTTTTAAAGAAAGACGCAGGAAAATAGACGAGAAATGGAAAGATCGAGTGCACAACTATATGCTCCTTAGAAGGGTGGACACGGCATCGAGGAAGAGGGCAAGAATTCTGTCACCCAAGTACAGAGCAAATGGAAGTACAAGTAGACCACCCGGGGTCACTAAAAAGAAAGTGAGAGAAACAGAGGCAGTAAATTGAATGAAAAGAATGGAAACAAGATGTACAAGGAATTTTACAAAATGGCAAGCAAATTCAATGGACGCCACGCTTTTGTGTTACCGTGCGAATACATAAAGAACCAATATTTCCAGCAGGCAGAGATGTGTCTCTGCGGCAAACAAAAAATTCAGGCAGTACCCATTCGTTGGAGATGTTTATCCTCGTTAATGCGATTAGCATTCAAGTTGTGGTGCGCATGTAATTCGTTGTTGGGAGATTCATTATTGAGAGGATTGGTGAAGATTTGTTTAATGTCATGCAATTATGAAACCCCATGAGAGGTGTAATATTAATCTGTCATATATGTACCAGTGATGAGGACACACGAAACTGATGGTGAAAAAAGGCAGATTTATTTTTGATAACATTGGGAACATTGTCAATGTTTGTAAATTATGAAACGAATATACTTTTGTGCAGATTTGTAAGACATTGGGTAAGTTCATATGTTACGAATAAGTATACATCATCAGTAAGGTATTAGACGTAAAGATCATGTACATCACGAACTGACCACGGTTTCAGCACTCGCGTGCGTAACAGCCCCGGTTTCTACGTCGGCAGAAGATTCGTCAGCGATGGCGGCCCCGAGGGGTCTGTGTACCGCTATGCTAGCCACCATAGTACCGCGAAGTAGGACGCGCAGCTCAGGCTGTTCAGGTTGCTGTAGTTCATGCGTGCGCTTGTTCAGAAAGGCCACTTGACAATGTATCGCCATTGTTTTCTCGATCGTTTGAGCCAGTTTACAGGTCAATAAAGCGAACTGAAGGAGCCTTCTCAGAAACACTTCATGTATGAGCTGTGTACTGCAGCGGAGATCCTCTTTAGGGTGGCTTGACGTCCTCCTTTCCCATCAAGGCACTCTATTCGATCGGGTGATGGTGACACGTGAAGCGTGGAGCAAAACGTGAAGCACAACTTCGCGGTTATCTTTGGTTTATTTGCCCAGCGGTTTCAGAAGGTGCTACAAAAAAAAAATGGTAAAAAAAGGTAAAAAGAAAGAAGAAAAAAGAAGGTAAAAAAGAAAAGGCAAGGTGTGCCAGAGAGCAGGGGGCTAAACAGTTTACTCGTTGGTTCCAGGGGTATTCACCACGCATTAGCGGAGTCGTGCCCCTCATCATTGGGAGTGACTAGGTCGTTGACAGGTTCACCAAGACGAGTATCATGGGGTCAGTAAGTGAGTAGCGTAGGAAAAGTAATTCGGTACGCGTGCTTCTAGATGGTAGACGAACAGGCAAGCCATATTGGGGTGTTCTGATCAAAGGCAGTGCAAAATCAGTAGAATGTGGTAAAAAAATAAAGAAAGAGGGAAGGGACGAGGCAGGGAGTGGAGGCAGCTCCGAGGGGTACTAGGAACTGCCCATGAAAAAAAAAAGTAGAAAAAGCAATGTAGAAAGAAAGCAAAAAAAAAAAACCGAAGAAAGAAAAGAAAGAAGCATTTCTAATAATTTTGCGACATAAAAATGAAGATAAATACAAGGTGAGGCCAGGTCGGTCCGCTCCTTAAGTTGAGCAGTGGACATTCTTCCATCATCGGCCACGTATTCGGTTTGATATGCGCTGATTCAATTATTCTTTAGTTACTGTAACCTATGCACACGGAAACGAGAGGTTTTCCATGTGTTAATTTATGCGGTGAGTGCTTGTTCTAAATATGTGGATAAATTATGATTCTATTTGTTCCCGTTCGCGAGCCGAGCGGAAGCCTGACTGGAGAAGGGTGACACGTATTTTGACAAATGAATGCTCTGGCAGACTTAGATGCTTTGAAAATGGAATATTTGGTAACGCGTGGGCGTGAGGTCTGTGATAATTGAGACGGGGTCCTAACGCGGTCCCGGTATGGTCTATATACTGTTGGTCGCAGACATCACAATGGAGCATGTAGACCACATTACGACTGTCACAATTTAGAGGTTCCTTAATTTTGAACAGAAAATCAGAGAAAGTAGCCTTGGCAATGCAGGTTGAAGTCATATGGTTGCAGACTTTGCAGCGTTGTTTACAACATGGTTCGTAACCTGATTCAGTGTTTTCAACCCTCGTTGTTCTAGCTGTGACGAGGATATCTCTTAGGTTCCTTCCCCGGCGATAGAAAACTCGTGGTGGCTCGGTGAAAATTGAATACAAATGTGTACTGTGCTGAATAATATTAAAGGGACACTAAAAGGCAAATGCTAAGTCGACGTGGACTGGTAAAATACCATTCCATAAACCTCGCAACGCTTGTTCAGTGCTATGAAAAAACTTAGTTTACGAGAAAATTACATGTGACGGGTCCGCATACCTTTAGTGCAGTTCAAATCACATGACCCCGAGCGGGAGTGGTGACGTCACATAAGCCATCACCGCCATCTACTGCCTCTGGTGAGCGGCAGACAGAGCGAAGACAGAGCGTTGGATTCGCCGCTGCAGCTGCTCCTTCTCTTGGTCAAGTGGCGAGGACCGTTCGGGAATCCTGCGACATCGCATGGACGTGGCATTCTCTGCTAATTGCAGTTTGTGTGAGTTTCGCGAGCCAGCGAAACCAGCGCAGCACTACGCGATAATGAAGCTACTGAAAACGTGAAAGCACTGTTGGCGTAATGTGGAGAAAACGAAACCTTTCCACCGCCCGCGTCGTTGTCAAGAGTAACGTCTATAAGTTCTTTTTTCTAAAAACCAAACACAACTGGACAATTGGCATTTTCTTTCGTCTTATAATGCAGTTGTAGTGGGGATGAAGCAACGGACGCAGCAGTGGGACTCTTGTCTTGGCTGGAGGTGCGAGCGTAGATCGCGAGCTGCTGACGCCGGCTGAGACTGTCTTGGTGCTCGTCGTGCAATACTTCCGCCTGCCGTCCGACGTTAATAACCCCCCTTCCAAAGTGGTGGAGGTGCGGTGTCTGCAAACCTGGAACTCCAAAGTCGGACGCTACCACCTGCCCCGACAATGCCTGACGAAATCACCCAACAAGCCACCGCCCAATCTCCGCAGGTCGTCGTAACCGGCGCAGTGCGCCGGTTACGACGAACTGTTTATTTCGAGCGGTTGAGTATTAGTCAAATAAAAATATAATGAGGAGTGCCTTCGTCATCGGGCAAGTACATGAATGTCCCGGGGAAATCTCTAATCGTGTCCTGAATTTGCCTCAATTCGTCTATTACTAAAGCTTTGTTCACGATAATATTGATGCCTTCGAGGTTCTTCAGCATTATTATATCACTTTAGCTTGACTTAATATTTGCGTTTAGTGTACCTTTAAAGTGTTTGAATAGGATGTTGTTGATGTACGTTCGTGTACACGAGTACGAGAGGACAAGGTTGGTTTGATTTTTAGAATGGCGCGGCTTTGAGCCCAAGCGAATTTCATTTCTGTCTAACGCTTGTGCTCAGATTATAGCATCATCAACAACACTTTCCCAAAAGTCCTTCGTCACCAGGGCCTTTTTGCCGTTTTGAGCTCCTTTTCGTAACTTTCGAAACCTGCCGTGCCAGAGAAGATGCGGCAGTATCGGTGGGTTTGTGAATACAGTATGGCTGTCTTGCAATGGCGTGGATAGCTACTTTTGAAATAAAGGTAATAAGGTTTTGAATATGCGATTATCTCTAATTTGTATAGTGACACCAATAAAGTTTACAGCTGGTTTAAAATAGCTGTGTGAAAGAAATTGATGGATGAGCTGAATTAAAATCTGGTACTAATCTAAGGAGACCTTCTTCGCCATGGGGCCAAATAAAGAATATGCCACCTAAGAACCTTTTGTAGATGAGCGGCTTCAAATATTTGGCCGCAAAATGGTTTCTTCGAGCGATGCCATAAAATATTCGCACAATTGGGAGCCGTTCCGTTGCCGTTCCGCTAAAGCGGAGAAAGTATTTCTTGCCAAATAGTACTAACCGCAGTGGTGTCGCTTACGCGCTGGTTTGCCTTTGTGTAAGCGTTGACTGTCGCGTCAATGCCATCTGCTTGTGGTATGTTTGTGTATAGGGGTATATACAGGGTGTTTCATTTTAGCTGCACCAAATTTTTAAAAATTGCCTGTGGCAGATAGCACAATTGTAATCCTTGATCTAAACTACTAGATGAGGCGGCCATTACTTCCACGAGAAATCAAAACGCCGAATTGAATAAATAACATAATTACGCTAATCATCTTAATTAATTATTTTATGGCACATATTTCTATCTACGAATTATAGGCGCTGTGTTCGCAAGGTGTATCCAGTTGGAACTAATTCTCAGGACAACCAGTTTCGAGATATTAATTTTCAAAGTGTCCGACGAAATGCATGGGCGTTCCAGTTAACTTCTTGAGGGAAACGCTGTTTTATGCATTGACGCACAAAGTTAACTGGAACGCCCATGCATTTCGCCGGACACATTTGAAAATTAATATCTCGAAACTGGTTCAGCCCTGAGCATTCGTTCTAAGTGTATCCCGCCTTGCGAACTTAGCAGCTGTAATTCGTAGATTGAAATATGTGCCGTAAAATAATTAATTAAGACGTTAATTTGCGTAATTATGTTAATTATTCAATTAGGCGTTTTGATTTCTCGTGGAAGTAATGACCGCCTCATCGAGTAGTTTAGATGAAGGATTATAATTGTGCTATCTGGCACAGGCAATTTTTAAAAATTTGGTGCAGCTAAAATGAAACACCCTGTATGTCCATTGTAACCAGGAAGCTAGCTTTCGGGACCTCGAGTCCAGTTCTTACGCAAAGAAATTTGTTGATGTCCTGAATAATGAAATCTAAGGCACTCGAATTTTTTTTCGGTTACCATGCCCTTGTTTGAGACAATGGGGCGACCGGTGTGGTTAGTTTTGTGTAATTTTAGGAGGCAAATAAAAACGACCAGGGCCTGGCTATTTTGAATAGGCTGAAGTGCTTTAAGCATTTCGCTAGACATTTTTCCTTCCTTATTTAGCGAAGTTATTTCGCGGTCTACTTGTGACATCTTATATATATATATATATATATATATATATATATATATATATATATATATATATACAGCTAGGGTGTTCCAGCGCACACTTTATACATTTTTAAAGGTTGCCGGTGGCAGATAGCGTACTTCTGGTTAATGAGCTGGTCTGCTCGACGAGGCGGACATTACTTGCACAAGAAATTGAAATGCATAATCGTCAAATTAACAAAATTCACTACTTAAGTTTTTAGCTAGTTACCTGATGGCCCATATTACAATTTACAAATTGTGGCCATGGAGTTCGCAAGGCGGATCCACTTGGAACGAATTCTCAGAATGACACCAGTTTCGAGATATTGATTCCTGAACTTTGCGGAAAAATGCATTGTAGTTCCAGTTAATTTTGTGCATCAATGCATAAAGCGACGTTTTCTTAAGCAAGTAACTGGAACGCCAATGCATTTCTGCAATGCAACCCGATAGTATTGGCCTCGAGGACATACCGTGGCACCATCTGCTGGAATCTCCTCGTGACGTAGAAAGCGACATCCCGTGATACCGGCTTCGAAATGTTCGAATGTTCCAGCGGTTCGCGTGATAGCATGTTGTAAGCGTTGTGTGCGTGGCGTCTTGGCTGCAAATTAAACAACTTAGAGCATACATACGTCTTAGTCTGGTGTGTGGGGCAGCAAAGATTTTGTGGGGCAGCAAATGTCATGCAAAAATCAAAAAAGAGTCAGTATACATTGTTGTGATAATTTATTTAGGGCCAAAGGAGCGTCGCCGACTGAACCACAGCGACAAAGCAAGCGCGCAAGCAAAGATTCCAAACAGCTATACGATTACACACACACACACACACACACACACACACACACACACACACACACACACACACACACATATATATATATATATATATATATATATATATATGTGTTGTGTGTATATATATATATATATATGTGTGTGTGTGTGTGTGTGTGTGCGTGCGTGCGTGCGTGTGTGAAAAATGAGAACAATAGTTCACACATCCGTCCAAGAACGCATCAAGGCGGAGAAGAGGGAGACAGACATTTTACAAAGGCGTCATCTTCTAACAGTTCCTGCTCTCCAACGCTAGAGACGCCCCTTCATCCGCGCGACCAGAGTTCTACCGGCAACATAATCACCATCGCCCTGTTGGGCCAGGAGTTTCAAAGCCGAATGCGGCTCTGAGGGTTACCACCTCATCAGCAGGTACACCAATTCGCGTCACGGCGGAAAACTGTACATGTTCGATAGTCTCGTCTGCTTTGCCGCACGCCATGTACACCTGACGCACTTCACTGTTGTGCCTATGTCACTGTCGAGCCTGCGTTGATTGGTTGGACATTTGGCGCCATTTTGAGCCCCGCGACTGCTCTCAGAGATTAGAGGCTCTAGCATCGCGGGAAAACCATCGCGCAACTCTCCTGCGGCGAGCATGAACAGATACAGGAATACTATGTGTATATATCAGAATTTGTTGCGGAATCTAAATGCTTGCACTTATTGTGACTTAATCTCAGCCAAATTTTGCATGCACGAGCACGTGTAGAAAGCAACTATCTAGGTCCTATTGTAATTTTCGAGAATTGCACTGATGTCGTTTTTACGAAACCCATAATCGATGTTCCCAATAATTACAGTCGGGATTAAAACTTCTTTCTACAAATATTAAAGCTAAAAATTCCCCACGAAACCATGTTAGAGTGACGGTCGACGTTAATGCGATTCACACTGAAGCAATGAGTAGCGAGGCACCGTATTGCGACCGCCGAAATGCGTCAAGCATATGAGTCGTGCATATACGCATGGCCAGCCTCCTATCTTGCACTTCCTTCTTAAAGCCCCTCAACCTTCGGAAAAGTACCGCCATCTCTTGAACAACGCTCTCTCCTGTATCTCCGATTGGACGATTGCTGTCACGTGATAGCGCGGACAGCAATCGTCCACTCGAACCGAGCGGCGGTGGCGACGCGCGCCCGGACTGAAAGCTTCAACGGGAATTTTCGAGGGGGCGCCACCGTCGATTTGCTTTCGCAAGCAAAAAGTAAAAGAAAAAAAAAACAAAAAAAAAAAAAAACAAGCGGTTTAGGAAAGGAAACGGCGGAGGATAGAGGAGATAGCGGTACTTCTCCGAAGGTCGAGAAGCTTTATTCCTCTGGGTACGCTGCATCATCTAGCAACGCCGCCGCAATATCCGCGCGTGGCGCCTGTTGTCTGAATCAGTGGCCCATACCCAGTGACCCAAGTTGGCGTCAAAGAGGTTCATTGAAGAGCGGTACACACCGAGCGGCACATACTCATTGATCGAGCCAAGTTGGAGTGAAAAAGGTTCGTTGAAGTGCGGCACACACGTATACGTAGTGACCCAAGTTGGTCCGACGGTATGCTTCGAACCCGGTTCCCTCAGCACTGCAGCCCGATGGCTAGTGATTAGACCATGCACTACCGAGTCTCCTAAGTTGGCGTAAAAGAGGTTACAGACAGACAGACAGACAGACAGACAGACAGACAGACAGACAGACAGACAGACAGACAGACAGACAGACAGACAGACAGACAGACAGACAGACAGACAGACAGACAGACAACGGACGGACGGACGGACGGACGGACGGACGGACGGACGGACGGACGGACGGACGGACGGACGGACGGACAGACGACAGACAGACAGACAGACAGACAGACAGACAGACAGACAGACAGACAGACAGACAGACAGACAGACAGACAGACAGACAGACAGACGACGGACGGACGGACGGACGGACGGACGGACAGACAGACAGACAGACAGACAGACAGACAGACAGACAGACAGACAGACAGACAGACAGACAGACAGACAGACGGACGGACGGACGGACGGACGGACGGACGGACGGACAGACAGACAGACAGACAGACAGACAGACAGACAGACAGACAGACAGACAGACAGACAGACAGACACGGACGGACGGACGGACGGACGGACGGACGGACGGACGGACGGAGGACGGAGACAGACAGACAGACAGACAGACAGACAGACAGACAGACAGACAGACAGACAGACAGACAGACAGACGGACGGACGGACGGACGGACGGACGGACGGACGGACGGACGGACGGACGGACAGACAGACAGACAGACAGACAGACAGACAGACAGACAGACAGACAGACGAGACGGACGGACGGACGGACGGACGGACGGACGGACGGACAGACAGACAGACAGACAGACAGACAGACAGACAGACAGACAGACGGACGGACGGACGGACGGACGGATGGACGGGACGGACAGACAGACAGACAGACAGACAGACAGACCGCTATCGTGGGTCAGAGAAAGATAACCAGACAAGATAATGAAAAGCGAAAACGTTATACACAAATAGGAAATTGAACTCTATACTCTGCATAAATGTCATTCAATTAGCTTTATTATTAAAGAAAGTGGATCTCTGAGGCGCGTCTCCCCTTAAAATGCTTCCCGAGCCGCAATTCGTGCTATGTACGTGTCAAACGAACTTGTAACAGAGAGGGAGGGAAAAAATGAATTGGTTTGAAGGTCCGGTTCTTTTTTTATCGCGTTCATGGTTTTCTCAGCGCGTTCTCTGTGATGTCCCACTGACGCGACGCCAGGAATGTATCTACATGTATATCTTCTAGACGATGATAGTGCTTTGACCGCAGTGACAACGTGAGACTACGTAACAACTGGTAATACTTTTATACAACGTCGACCTCAACTTTGCGGACAGGGGGCACGGAACACAGCTCCATCTTAGCCAGCCGACTTTCCCTTGCCGGTACCACGCCAATGGAAGACAGCGCTCACGAGCTACGTCAAAGCAACAAACGATGCACGGTACGCGACAGCAGCACTGTCCCGCGCGCAGTCCGAATTAAGGCGCATCTCTCAAGGACGTGAGGGGGCGCTCGCCTTGTTTTCCTGCAGCTACGGGTCGCGTGGATGACGTTCGGTATGACATCATGGCAACACGCGAGGACGCGCCTGGGGATAGTCGGCTGAGCCTTTTGAAGGCGGAAGGAGCGGAAGTTTTCCACAATAACCGCCACGGCCCGAGACGACGCATGCAGCTGCAAGACGAGGACGCTGATAACGAGAAGCACGGATGCTCTAACGTGACCAGGTTTTTGAAACAATGCTAACCGTAAGAATGACGAAGGGAAAACAGTGAGAGTACCAAAACGAGGACAGGTCAAATTTTAAAACTTAAGTTAACAAGAGAACATGTTTTCGCACCGTCACTCAACAGGGAGCCAAGCCAACGCCGCAAGGCGGAAAGCCGTCATGACTGTTGCGACGTATACTTGTAGTGTTTATTTTTTGTAGTTCATTTACTACGTTGGGAGAAAGAAGCTGACAGACAACAAACAGAATTCCTCTCACATTTGCCGTGCATCTAAAATGGCGAAAATAATACGCAACCGGGTTGTCGTTGTTCCTTATCGTACTTTGCTTTCATCGCAAGACAAGGACCCCTCCGCGATTTACTTCAGCTGTCCTTGTATTGCGTCAACGCTGTGTCAACGGGAGCAGTGCTATGCTTAGAAATTGCCTAAACTCCTCCCTAGTTATAATCATTGTTCACTCTTGACGGCGTTGTCTTTCCCCTGGCACATATTCTGCTGCTGTAACTGACCACAGGTCATCCGTTCTATGCGTTTGGTGCGCTGTCCAATTCAGGTCATCGATCATCTAGGATATCATTTACGCGTGTTATAGCGTTAATCCACACAGATGTCTTTATATTTTCTAACGGAGCACCGGGCAATTTCCATGTAACTTCGCGGTTATTTCTAGCTTCCGTTCAAGTTTCGGCCACTATAAATTGATGACATAGTTTTCCGAGTAATCACGGCGGTAAACAACTGCTCATAATTTGATAATGCCCGACCTATACCCGAAAATAATCCATTTACAAATCCAGCAAACTAACCAATTTAATGGACTCGATACTATAGGCCACGTTCTTTGCTATAGTAACATTAACATGGTCTTCGGGGTCATTCATATTAGTTTTTATGCTGCTTATTTCACTAAAAGCCACAGCGTGTCGGTCTTGATGTTATAGAATATCTTTCACAGGACTTGAACATAAATTTAGAGAAACGAGGCAGTTCGTAGCAAGCTAAAATATTTTTGCGATGAGCTTTCAATTTTATTTTGGGGTATATATATGTTGCATTTGTAAACGTTGTTGAACCTGCACAGAGAAACATGCCACTGAGAAAACAACGTGAATACATGGTATATATATATATATATATATATATATATATATATATATATACCATGTACCAGCTCTATTTATTTTTATCGGCAATTACTTATTTCCTACTAATTAACAATAAGACACATTTCAAAGAAATCAGTTACAGCTGATCTTGTATACATGATTTATGAAGCATTTAGTTATTCCATGTGATCACTTATTTCTTGCATAGAATTTGGTTGCCTAATTCAATGTTTTTAAGCTCTGAGTACACTGAAGATGTAGAGATGTAGCCTTCTCTTTTTTCATTTGTTATATGTTGTTGTTCCCACTGCCTGATGAGCCAGATTTAAGTTTATGTAATTGGAAATTGAAATTATGCCATTCCTAAATCACAGCATACTCAGGCCCCATGTCAGGCGTCATGCCAGGATTTCTTCCTACTACTTCACAAGACCCCCATGCACGTAGAATAATAAATGATCCAGATTTATTGTGATCATATCACATATATATGCGAATATGAAGCCCACATTACATAGGTCATTGTGTCTATAGGGCACGTGTCTGTCCGCTGTGTCTGTTCGTTGGTTTCAAGAATTATTCCCAATTTCAAGAATTCTAGTAAACTTTCACCCATTCTCTACTGAGCGCGGACGGCCTATAGTTTTGTTCCTCTATGAAGACTACGACAACCTTATACGCACATCTCTGTCAATGACTTCATCCAACCGTTAGGTTCGCGGGCTCAGTGGTAGCTCCACCGAGAGCCGTTACAACCTGATCGATAAGTTTGCAGACTACTATAACGACAGTTACAAATTTTACAGATATGCGAAAAACTGTATCGGTAAACTTCTTAATTGAAAAGCAATGGTGAAAAAAAAATTGCCGCAGAAGCCATCGAACAGGATTGTCAACGTGAGCGAATAGGCTTATGCCACACCATTGGGAGATTGAGAGAGAGAAGACATTTATTTGGACCATCGAGGTCGTTGATCTTGAGGACGAGTGGGTGGAGTCCTCATTAATCATGTGCCTACATTAGCAATACTTCCGACTTCCGAAGTATGCTGTTGTCGTCGATAACGGAGTTGGACGACAACAAAAGCACGACAGCGTGAAGACGGCAGGGGCATGACGACAACACGGAATCGTGACAGTGTGACGACGATAACATGACGACGGCATGCCCACCTGCACTTTCTTCTCCGTTCATTTACTCCACGGATGCCATTCGCTTTAAAATCATGCTGATCCCACGCATTGTGGGAGTCGTTATATAAGCGAAGCTGTTGTGAGGCGGCAAGGCGAAACAAATGTACCTCGCAACTGTCAGCTCTGGTGACGGAGAAACGCGACACAGTCACACACAGTGCCACCACCGACAACACCACTTAAATTTTCAGACGCGCCACAAGGCGCTCGCGCCCGACAGCATGTGCGTCTCAACAATCAAAGTCGGCGTTCTGTGACGAACGCGCTGCGCAACACGGTTCCGTGAGAGCACGTTTCCGCAGCAGAGAAAGTGTGGTCACAAAACGGGCGAAAGAGCCGAAGACAGATATTAGCTTCAAAAATACCATGGAAATAAAATCTTGCGGACAAACCTAGATTCAAAGCCATCCTACGTTTCCAGAACTTCTATTGGGGGCGATCGAGTAGTTACGGAGTCGCCATCTGTCGGAAACGCCTCGCTTGCGTATGTATGAGGGATAACGCGGCGCGCTCCTCAATGTTTGGCTGTCGGCGCTCAAAAAAAACACCCCGCGGGAGCCCTCCTGGACATTTCTGTAAGTACTTTCCAAACGAGGGAAGCTTCTTGCTGTCAAAATAATAATCTTAGGCAAACAGAAAGCACGGAATGGTTTACAGACGCTATCTCTTTACCGAATACGTTCAGTGAGCGCCCATTACGCGCGGTCGCCGTGATGGAGTCCCCCGAACCAGCTTCTTGCGTGAAAGGTATAGGCAATCGCTGAGAGCAGACTATGGGAAATATGTTCTTATAGTGTGCGGTCTTTGTAGCCAAATGAAACATAACAGAATGAAGACTCAATGCAGCGATCTCGCGGTGACCGACTGCGCGTGTGCATGCATGTCCGCGCACAATGCTTCGCTTTCGCTGCGGGCGCGTTTTCGCACCGTGCCGTGAGCTTTAGGCGGCAGCATATGAGCATTTGACAGTACACAAGCAACCATTGTTGCGTGGACGCCATCAGTGCTGTTCAACATAATTTCGTTATAACTGAGATTTCGATGCCTACGGCGACTTGTGATGTGCCGTCGCAATGATTCAATTTTTTTCTTTCTAAATTCTTGCAAGTTTAAATATCATTATTTTTCAAGTTGCATCGCACTTTACGTTTATCGGTCTTCTCAGCGAGGAATTTCCCACTGCTTCCCTTTTCTTAATCCAGTACATTAGTTGTTTGGTGCTAACCCAAACATGAGCATATGCCATGCCTTTTTTGAATATGCTTTTTACCGTTCCATTTCCATTCCGGTGAACTTGCCAGTATCTAGCATCAACAAGTTGACAGACCAAATTTTCATGACATTAACCGGGCAGCCCGCGCGGGCGAGCTTCTCAGTGCGCGCTTTCTGCTACTCACCGAACATCGCAGCCCCAACGCCGTAGCAGAAGTCTTCCTCGCGGAAGTGCTTGCTACACACCCGAGTTGTAGCCGATGGCTGCTTGCCAGTTCTAGCTAAGTTTCGCAATCCAAACTACACGCAGCTTCTTGGCATGCGGGTACGTGTGAAGGCTGACACCGGGCTCCATTGCGTACGCGTCCGGTCCTGCGGTACCGAGCAATAGACTACCATGTCGGACGCCTTCAAAGTCAGCCACTACCTATTATAGCGATTTCAAGTGCTGTAAAGCAGACACCCGAAGCGGGAAAACATCTCCACTTAATAAGAACCGTAGCGCAGGTGGGACTAAACTTTCGTTTTCAGCTCGCTTCGACGCTTCCGAAGCAGACGACGCGGCCTCTGTGTCCGCGTGATCCCTCATACCACGTCACGCCGACAGTGGCGCCAGCTTTTCCAGCGGTGGAGCTCGCCCCCAATAAGCACGACATGATCGGCAGTATATTTTTTCTGCAGCTTTCAGTATTGCGAGAGAATAAATATGCCACCATGTCAGTATACAGTGGTTGCTTGCTCACTGCAGCATCGTCAGCAATTTATTGTGTAGGGAAGACGGCTTTCAATGATTTTATGCAGAAAACTGTTGTGTTCCTTCCATGCATCCGCGCTCTGAAACACAAAATGCTGTGACGCCACTTCGCCGTCTCCCCCACCCGCTTCCATCGGCTGTCTGGAACGCAGACTCCGCCATGTTTACACTCAGAGAATCATTCCTTTCAACTGCGGCCTCAATCCGAACTGACAAGTCTCAGACGGATAAAGAGAGCGGGAGAGATAGGATGCATAGAAAGACAGGGAGGTTAACAGGAAGTAGCTCTGGGTAGCTATCCTGCACGGGGAGAAAGGGTTAGCGCTTAGAAAGAGTGAGTAGCACACATGAAATAAACCGCATACACAATCGTGCGGTAGCAACGGTAGTGGGCAGCGTTCTCAAAGTCTGTTGTCTGTTATGTAGGTCTATGGACTTCAGGAACTTCAGCAACGCAGATATAGCTTTCTGCGCGGAGTTCCTTTGGGAATACTGACCTAGAACGTTTTGCGCTCACTCTCCGGGATTACGCCATTACCATCTTCTACATGTAAGGTGCGCCCACTTTGTGGGCTCTGTTGCAGCGAAATTCTAGCATTCGCTATACGCTCCGACTCGAAGCGACTTTGGGGAGGGACCTCAAAGGTGACACTCACCTGGCACGTGTCCTCGGCGAGTGCGATCGAGCGTGCTGTACCGGATACGCCTAAATGTGAGCCGGAAGGCCAGTTTTCTATGCAAACTTGGGCAATCGAGCAAGTCGGTATGCCGTGCGCACAGCGCTGGCGAGAACCGCGTGATGTTCGCTCATTAATTGCTGTCCATCCGTCGTTCTTCCTCTTGAGGCTGAATTGAACTTGCTGCTTCTCGCTCCCGGGGCAACACCCATGGGCGAACGCGCCAGCAATGAGAGAAGAAGAAGAAACCCCTATGAAAATATGCATTTCATTCAGTTGCATTTGAACAGCTAATCTATTGAATACAAAAAAAAACTTTAAACGATTTTTGTAGTGGACGTTAAGGAGGTCGACCAAAACTAAAGGAAGCATGGTAAGTAGCAAGAAACGATATCATCTCTGGTATATGACAAGCGTATCAAGCGCGAAAAAGAGGCAGGGTGGGATCAGAAATAAGGCACAAGGAAGGACTATTATCATGCAGAGCTGGTAAGTGTATAGTACAGGGTGTGAGAAGGTTAGGGTGACCAAATGAAGGACAAGGCACGATCACAGGACACCGTCTATACTGGTGTCATGATGACATTGCAGGGATGCAGAACATTAGTGGCGCATGACTGAGTGAGTGAAATAACTTTTATTACAGGTCCGGAGAGGACGCGAACTGTCGCGCACCCGGCTAGTCCCACGTCGGGACCGGCAGGTCTAGCCCACCGGCCCGGTCGCGGGCACGCCGGACAGCCAGGATTTGCTTGTCTAGAGCGGGGCTACGCAGAAGCGAGTCCCACTCATCCTTTCTGAACTTGGGGTATCTCGACCCGCACTCCCAGAGCATGTGTGCTAGAGTGGAGGTCTGCCCACAGGATGGGCAGGCGTCGTCGCGATATACGTCAGGGTAAACTTCGTGCAGAACGGCCAGACACGGATATGTGCCGGTCTGTAAAAGTCTAAGCGAAACAGCTTGCGCCCTATTCAATTTGGGATGAGGGGGTGGAAAGACCCTTCTGGACATGTAGAAAAATTTTGTCACCTCGTTGTGAGTAGCGGGAGCATCCCTGTGGCCGTAGGGGGGAGGGGTGTCGGCTCTCCTTACAGAGGAAGCGCGGTCGGTGAGGTCGCGCGCAGCCTCGTGAGCAGACTCATTGAGGTTCGGGGGAGCACCCTCGACCGACCCTACGTGAGCGGGAAACCAGTGAATCGAATGATGCGTGAGAGCATCCGGATTGGAGACGCTAAGAAGACGAGCAGCCTGCTCGGCGATGCGACCCTTCTGAAAAGCCCTAACTGCCGTTTTGGAATCGCTGTAGATCTCAGACCCACGACCGTCTAGCAGGGCGAGGGCGATGGCGGCTTGCTCGGCGACTTCGGGGTCTGAAGTGCGAATTGAAGCGCTATTGGAAAGCTTGCCGCTGGAGTCGACCACGACGACGGCAAAGGTCTTTCCATCGCTGTACTCCGCGGCGTCGACAAAGCGTGCTCTGACGCCTTGTTGATAGATCTGTTTCAGAATTGCTACTGCTCTCGCCTTGCGTCTGCCCTCGTTGTGGACGGGATGGACGTTTCGAGGCACGGGGGCCACTTCGAACTTGTCTCGAATGCACCTAGGAATCGGGGTACTGACCCTCGAAGATACCACAGGAGGGTAACCCAGCTCTTCGAGGATGCGTTTACCTGCCGCTGTGGTGGTCAGGCGAGCGAGTTGCGCGCGTTCTTGGGCTTCGGCAATCTCCTGGGCGGTGTTGTGTACGCCCAGCTTGAGGAGATCTTCGGTATATGGGTCCTAATGGGTAGCCCGAGAGCCCTTTTGACTACTTTGCGGATGAGAGCATTGAGCTTGTCTCGCTCCGCTCTGAGCCAGTTGTGCATAGAAATCGTGTACGTGAAGTGGCATAATACGAAGGCGTTGATAAGGGCGAGGAGATTGGCTTAATTCCTTCAAGCCTCTGTGTCTGTTTGCAATTCTGCGAACGAGGCGGAAGGCGTTATCCGTCTTTGCGATGATCTTGCGGAGAGCCGTTCCGTTCCCGCCGTTGAATTCGACAAACATGCCCAGGACGCGAATGACGTCGACCCTGGGTATCACCCTTCCATCACAAGTGTGAAGACAGATGCTGCTTTCGGAGACTGGCTTCCAATCGTTGCATGACTGAGTTGCAGTGTTCTCCGGAGCTTCAACTTTAATTCTGACAGCTATGGTACCGCGAATAAATTAGCTATCACTCTTGTCGTTTTCTTTCGAAACGTAGCCATAATTTCTTATTTTGATGGCTAATAACCACGAATCTAGCCATTACGATTAGACAATGTTATTTTCCTAGCGCGTCAGCTAAATGCGCGTGCACGGAATTAGTTTTTCTTTCCCTCAAATAAATGCAAGTACGCTGCAGCCAGTGCAACTCAGGCTGCATCACGCACTCTTCACAATCCGCACTAAGTGCCAAGTGCGCAGCTTCGGCGAAAGGTCAAAAGTTGGATCTTGCGGCTCTCGGTTACACTCATAGGCGGAGTGTCCCGGGTTCCTTCTGCTGTGCTGCGGTATGGGGTACATTATTAATTTGATTTATTATGCTGTTAAAGCACAACTTGGATTGCGTTTTCTCGACTTTCATTTGGATTCTCGATGGTATTTTTTTTAGCTTTCGTAAACTTTTTGTTTGGATACTCATAGGCTCTTGCTGGATTGGCAATCACTTTTGCTGGTCAATTGCGAATTGCTTCTTTCCATGTCGATTCTTATGAGCTATTGCTGGATTTGCAATGGCTTTTGATGGATTATGAATTCCCACTTTATATTTAGGACAGCGCGCAATTTGGGGAAGAACTATTTCGCGCTTAAAGCGACTTCGAGCACACCAAACATGCGACATTACCTTGTACCAGCTTTACGCTGAATTCCACGGCTTGCTTCAATGTTTAGCCACACGTATTCCTGTACGAACTTTATATTGCTTATAGCAGTGAAGAAAGTATTATTAACACGTTCTTCTTGACCTCTCTCCCTCTCTCTCTCTTTCTTTTTCAGTGGACCACTTGTCTGCGGCTTGCGCGTCTCTTGAACTTCACGCTGTTTAAGCTATGGGGATAATTCATGTATATATACTAGCCATCTCTTCACTTGGATTTCGTGAGTTGCTACTCGTACTTTATTTTTTACTTAAATTTTACGAAGAGGGATCCATATAAAGTAAGAAAAATGAAAAATAACGAAGGAAGACCGAGAGCATCGACTACTGAAGCATTTATCATACCGGTATTGATATTATGTCAGTGCCTCTCGCATTAATTTTTTTTCTCTTCGTTCCTCAATTTAATTTCCTTCCTGTTGTAGGCTTGTTACTTATTGTGATGACACAGCCGTTCTTTGGTAGCCTATTATTCCAGGCTTGCAATATCTGAAAAAAAAAGAAAAAAACGCACCAATTCTCAATGCACGGGTAATGAAAGGGTGTGGCTGCCCTAACAGAAACTTCCACGAAGCTGCGTTCGTAAGCTTCTGAAAACAGAAGCTTCAAAAAAAAAAAAGAAAAAAGAACGAAAAGATGTAATCCCAGAAGCATGAATTTAGCAACCTAGGTGCGGATAATCGGCTGAGTGTCGTAGATCGGCTGAGTGTCGAGGGAGGGTCCGCACAATCGGCATGTGGGAGTGGTACCGCTATATACGCTATCTGTATAGCTCGCGATAACAGAGTCCGTGGTTTCGATTCTATATACGCACCTAGGCTGCCACCGTTAATTGTTGGGACTGGGTGGCAGCAGCATGTATAGTGACTTCAGAATAACTTCTTCTTGGGCCGAGTTGGTGTTTACTTAACATGATACTTAGTAGCCCCAAAACTCGAAATAAAAGATAACAGCGAGAAGCTGGAGGAAAGGAAAGACGAGCGCTACAATCACAACTGTTTATTCCGAAGCAGGGCATCTATATCTACACACAAACATACGCATGCGCAAACGCATACAACACACAAAGGGCGCCAGTCAGCCGAAGGCAGTGTTGTCACCTTTAAATGCTTAGCAATCTCATTTCCGAATCATGAAGCGTAACAGTCGTTTGACTCAGTCGTAACAGTCGTAGCGCTCGTCTTTCGTTTCCTCTCGCCTTTTACTATTACCTTTTATTTCGAGTTTTTGTGCTACTAAGTATCATGTTACGTATAGTGACGCTCGAGTTAGTTATTCAGCCTCGTTCATCAAAATTACCCTTCGTGGCACGCAATTTTCAGGCAGAAGGTAATGAAGCGCCCTTTCGCAACACAGCTCAAGGGACACCCCCCCGTGAAGAATATCACTATGCGTGTCCGAAACAGCCATGCAGCCTTTGCACGTCATGCAACTGATGAAGAGCCACTAGGCTTTCACGCTTTCCTTTCCGCGTTCTCAAATGAAACGAAAGACTGCGCAACTGGTTCCACGCATTTCCGGCGCCCCTTTTGACAATGGTGTTTCCACTGGACATTTAAAGCATCTACGCTTCTAACCTATGTTTAGAGTCCAGCAGGCTGTCATCTCAGACGCATAATGCGAAACCTCGGTTCCGCCTGCGTACAGGGCGCTACAATTACTTTCTCATTGTTTTTGACTCATTCCTCGATGTGTGCCCATCGCCAGGCGCCATATCATATACGTATACCGCGCGGCTCACACGATCCCTCTTCTCGTACAGCGCACTTTTCCTCTCCGCTCGTCACTCGTTACAAGCAGTTATTACTTAGTCCCTACACTGGAAAAAAAAAAAAAAAAACGTGACGTCTTTCGCACGTTGTCCGCTATATACAACAGCGAGCTGCAGTCTTATCCCATGAGGACAACTGCGCCGGTCTAAACACTTAAGCTCTTTGGCTGACGCATTTTGTTTGGAGTGTAAATCTTACATCTGCACGGGTTGACGGCACTCACAGCACGACGCTTTCAACACGAAGTTGCAATACGCGGCCAGCTCATAGCGCAAGGGAACGTAAACGTTACAGGAAGCTTCACGCCAGTGACCCTTCATATGGCTCACGCAGGGAACCATTGTTACGTGGACACTACGTTACACAAAAGGCGTCATGTCATCATAGGGCGGGTGGTCGCTAACTTACGCGGTATATTACCATCGCTTAAGAGTAAGTAAACAAATTTAGAGTCCTTCCACTATGTGAAGATGGAAGACCAGCGAAGCTGTTGGTTTGTTTAATTATATCGAAAAAATTAAATTTGGTGGTTATGTTAAATGGTTGAAAAGACACAACACAACTTGAGTCAACACAACTCCATTCACTTGGTCACCATATTGATCATTACCTTATGGTCGCTATGGTAAACTGCAATTGGCTGTACATCGATTCTACACACATTCTTTGCTAAATGTGAGATCAATGCACGATCTGTTGCGTGTTTTTGTTGGCACATCCACTTCACTGCAACACTTTAAGCCGTCACTCCAGTGACACTTAGGCGCTCTAGACGGGCATGTTCTTCACCGGTAAGGGGACGGTCACTCGAAGTTGATGGACCCGCAACATCGGCCGCAGCACGTTTGGCCGCTGCGCGTTCGGCTTCTCGTCGCTTTCGCATCCATTCGCGCTGTTGAGCGCGCCGGCGCTCCTCGAAGGCGCGCTCTCCCTCTTCGGAGCGAGCGACACGAGTCTTACCCATACCGAGTCCAAGGGGCAACTGATGACGTCGCTAGGGAAATGGCTATGTCAAGAGAGAATGAGACACAGCTATTGGTTGGCAGTTACGTTTTATCACTAACCTTTCGACACGCATCGTCGTAGACTATCGCGTTTGGACAACAGCGTTCATCGCTCCGCCGCATTGTTTTTGTCTCCTTGGGTCCCATGTGTGACAAGGGTAGTTCAAGGGCGCGTTACAGGTCCCGGAGCCCAATACAGGATTATGTGCCACGTAGCTTGGACCCTTTGTGCGCTAGCACCAAGATCGGCCCACATGATGATTTGTTTTTGTCAACATCTCGGACACATTTTTTTCCAGATCTTAGCCATAGACATCTTCGCTCTAAAAAAAAAAAAAAAAAAAAAAAAAAGGTACGAGGTTAGACAAGATGAACGCGCGACGTCAACTGACTTGCGAGAAAAAAAAATTATGATGATCCAACACGCTTGTTGGCATCTCCGTGAAGCGAAGCTTTAGTCAAGCGTTGTGCATTAAATTCATACAGCTAACTGCGATTCGTACAATTGTGTTTACTTTATTGCTACATGCAACGTGTAATCACATTCAATGTCTACGTTTGTCCACAACAAGGGTCACGAATTTAATCTCGCGCAATATTTATGCTTATGCCCTACGCCGCACACAAGCTATGCCGAAATGTGAAGGTAAAATCAGGTGGATGAGCAGTGTGACACGTCTAGGCAGCGATGCCCAGAGAGCGAAGGCAATGTGTGATGCTTGTCGAAGGATGAATTGCAATGGCAGGTACATGCACATATAGATGTATACGACACATATCCTAGCTACATTTAAGGATTCTGTACCTCCTGTGTTACTGTGTCAGATACCCATTTCGGAGGACTGGCCAAAAATGGACTGGCCAAGAATGGGTCAAGAGGGGTATGTATATATATATATATATATATATATATATATATATATATATATATACCGAATGGATAAATCAAATAAAATAAACTAAAACAAAGAGGAAGCTGAAAATAATGCGACGTTCGATTAACATGTCACTATGCTTTCGATATACGTTTGGTACGACAATTTTATATGCAGGCTTTACGTAGGAAATTATTCGTTTACAGCGAAGCTGGGAAGAGTAGTTCCGCAAGAGTTTAGGTGCGGCGGATGCGTTCGACGGCGCGGTCGATATAAACTGTAAACGCAATACAGTGTGCGCCGGAGCCCCGATACGTAATGATCAACGACTATAAAATAAAAGCTATCGCGTATATTTCATTCAAATAAGCGGCTACACGGTGGAGGTCAGCTAGGAGTTTGAAGGGCTGCAACATTGAAAGCAGGCGCCGTGGTACTGCAATGCCACCCGCGTGGAAGCCGCACTAAGCACAGCCATCCAGGGCCTCAGTCGAACTCGGCCTGCGTGGGAGCCATCAGTACCGGCACTAAGAACAGCCAGCTACGAGAAGGCAGCGGCAACTGCTGCGGCGTTCGAGTGAGGCTGTGAGCCAGGGAACCCTAGTACTTCCGAATGGTGTAAGAACTCACTTTATGCAGCGAACGCAGCGGCAACTGTATACAGCGAAGCTGTATAAAGCGAGTTTTCACACCACTCGGAAGAAGTAGGGATATGTTCCCTGGCTCACAGCCTCACTCGAACGCCGAAGCAGTTGCTGCTGCGTTCTCGTCAGGGGGCGTAGCCAGGGGGGGGGGGGGGGGGGGGAGTGTTCGGTTTCCGAACACCTCCCGAAATTATTTTTGTGAGAAAATAAATGTGAGTCACGAATCAAGTCCTCGGAGTCCTATGTGCACTCGTATTTTTATGTAGACATTACAGTGAACAGAATAGCATTATCAGTTACCTCCGACGCATGTTCCTGTATACTGCGCCGGCTCTGTAACGACACCGGTAAACGGCTGCGCGTTCCAACGGCCTTGTATAGGGCAGCGTTACTGCCTGTTCTCAGTGATAGCTCACCACCGGCGCCGGCGTTAGGCAGCGCATTATAACCAACAGCCTCTGACCACGGCCGCTGCTGGATTAAAAAAAAAAAAGTTTTCATCCAGCGGCCGTGCTCTGACGCAGGTGGCGCTGGCTGTTCGCCAGGAGCCTTCATACTCACACGCGCTCGAGCGGTGTAGTCGCGCGTATGTGCAGGCTCCCTATTGTCCGGCCGAGATTTGTTACTGAAAGGTGTTACGGCATGTTACCACACGCCGCAGCCGCACAAAAACGGTTGGGAAGCTCACCCCCCCCCCCCCCCCCCAAAAAAAAAAGAAAAACTGACGTGGCCCTCTCCAGAATTCGAGGGCAGTTATACCTAAAGAATATACGTGTCTAACCACGCATGAGTGATAACGCATGCGCAATGAGTTCAATCTACAGACAAAGTTGAAAGAGGATACAAGCTCCAGTTAGAGTAGGTCTATGAAAGACAAAGTCTTCCTGAGCGAGTTCGGGGTGAGAGAGGGGCGGGACACTGCGCACCGCGCTTTATTGCCTTGCTCCTCGCCTGAGGGAAGTGGGAGGAGCGTAGGACAAATTTTGTTTACCGCAGTATGATGGTAAAAATTCAAGGGGTTATATATATATATATATATATATATATATATATATATATATAACATCACCGCGACTAGTGGTTCCAGGGGTAAATACCCAGTAATACAATGGTGCATTTGCAAGACGTGCTGACCTTGTGGTGGCTAGTAATTGTGACAAGGCCAACATTTATACAGCATGTGTATGTTTTTGTTTTGTTTCTGAAAGCGACGTTTTTTTTGTATGTCTCCCTGTGGTTCGGCGAGTCGTCGTCGTCGTAGGCTGTGCCGCTGAGGAAAGATTATCACTAAAGTAAAAAAGAATTGCGTGACCAATGGTGATCGAGGACACGCAGCATCCCGATACACCACACACTGGGCCAGAGAGGCACGCAAAGAAAAACACAGTAACACACTTACCAGATTCCCTCATGCAAGCTAGCGGCTTGAGACTCTTAGCGCGTGAGTCGCGCTATATAGCAACATTTTTTTTTTTTTTTTTTGCAAAAGTGAGAGGGAGCACGAGCTCAGTGAAGACGGAAGTTTTGAGCCTGAAAGACGTCTTGCCGGCTTACCAAACCTTTGCTTAAACCGGTTCTGACGCAGTGGTTATTGGGTAGGTCTCCCGCAGACTTCCGTTCCACGAAAACTATACGTTGGTGGTGCTGCCCGACATGGCAGCACCAAGCCTGCCGGCTTCAGCCTTAACTAGTAGCCATTCCTGACCTATTTGGCTCCTCACGTGAAGTGAATGCTGATGTAGGCTTTCGTGGCGCTTTATCTCACCTCTCTGCAACGTTTGGGCGTTATCTCGGTAGTCTTCCTAAAATTGGTCCCCGATATCGGGGCATGACTCGCCGTACTGGCGTAGTGGCATTGGCATTGCGCTGTAAAGCCCGAGGCACCCGCCGTGGTTGCTTAGTGGCTATGGTGTTGGGCTGCTAAGCACGAGGTTGCGGGATCGAATGCCGGCCTCGTGCTAAGCACAAGGCCGGATTTAGGTGGACGTTAAAGAACCCCAGGTAGTCAAAATTTTCCGGAGTCCCCCACGACGGCGTGCCTCATAATTAGATCATGGTTTTGGCACGGAAAACCCCATAATTTAAAATTTTTTAATGCCGGAGGCGCAGGATGAGATCCCGGCCGCGGCGGCCGCATTTAGATCAGGGGAAATGAAAAAAAAGCGCCGTTGTGCCATGCATTGGGGTGCACTAAAACGTGCACCTAAAGGTAGGTACACGGGTGTTTTCACATTTTGCCTCCATCGAAATGCGGCCGCCGTGGCCGATATTCGATCCCGCGATCTCTTGTTTAGCAGCCCAACACCATAGCCGCAAAGTAACCACGGCGGGTGGGCAACAGAAAGCTGTATCGGGAGTTTTTCATGCTGCTCTACAATTTTCTTATTGACACTTTTTATCTAACTATAATATTTGAGAAGTTGATTAATTAATTAAGACTAATTGTCTAATTAGGAGGAATGCAAGAAATAATCTGAGTATCTCCAAGCGAATGCAAACATTACCTTGTTTCTGTCCAGTTACGTGGCATTTGAATATTTTTAAATCTTGGTGCATGATAGTTGGGACACCCTGTATATAGGTACCAACTAGCCGAAGCCTTAGCAATATTGAAAAACGCTTAAATATATGCAGACTTGGAATGCATAAACAATTCTGATATTTTCGGCTTGTTTACGAAAGCTTGCGTCCCCAGACAATTTCAACGCTCCATTCGCGTTCACAAACGTATGAATGCAATGCTTCTCGACTCCTAACGCACCCTTGACGATCGGCCCGGATTTTGTGAGAGCTAAATAGTGCTGACTGTTTTAGTTCGGATTTCTGATTTCGAAGTCACAGAAAGTTTAGCGGTGTTTCCCAGTAACACGCCATGGATTCGTCTTCAAAAAGCGCTGCATCATCGGCAGATCGAGGCTTCAACGGACCGAGTTGGGTTACACCGCCAGAGGAACCAGCAAGAAACACTGTGACCACGCTATAGTTACGCTGACCGTCACCTATACCGCTCTGCTACTTGCGCCCTTCTAAAGCGAAGCTTTCACTGCCAAATCTCCAGGATTTGCCTGAGCCTGGCTTCTGGATGCTGCATGCTTCCGTGCCGAATGGCTCGCACGCAGGACAGCACTACCATCTTTTTACTATTCTTATCTTCTTATTTCTGGGGTTTTACGCGCCGAAACTAGTTCTGATTATGAGGCACGCTGTAGTGGAAGGCTCCGGATTAATTTTGACCACCTGGGGTTCTTTAACGTGCACTACAAGTTTACAACGCCTCCATTTCGCCTCCATCGAGATGCGGCCCCCGCGGCCGGGATTCGATCCCGCAACCGATACAGCAGCTCAACGCCGTAGCTAACTGAGCAACCACGGCGGGTATCTTTTTACTACATTTACAGGTGTCCAGCATGCTGGCCATTTTTACTCGGTGATCGATTTTTTACTCGCTATCATTCTGAAAATTCGTTCCAAGTGAATACGCCTTGCGAAATCACGGGTTAAAATTTGTAAATTGCAATATGTGTGGCCTCAAAGTAAATAATTAAAAAAATACGGAATTCTTGTTAATTAGTTGATTATGAATTTCAAATTCTCGTGCAAGTAATGTTTGCCTGTTTGAGCAACCCAGCTCATGAACTGGAAGTGTGCTATCTGCCACAGGTGATTTTTTTTTTAATTCGGTATGATCTAAAAACAAACAAACACATATAACTGCATAATTCTCAAGTCCTGTTACTACTGACAGTTCGTAGTTCGGCACTATATGTACACCCGGCCACAAAATATTACGGACCATGAAATCTGAGAAAAATCTGTATATCTTCGCAGCTTCGCAACGCAGCTTGGTATTTGTCTTTCGGGCTTCAACTAGAATATGTTAACAACATAGTCGTATACAGTTTTAATGGCTACTGCTACAGGCTGCTCGGGAATAGAACGTTTTTTGAGATCCCGTGGTCCGTAAGCTTTTGCGGCCGGCTGTACCTCACGCATCGCCGCCGGCATTGCGAGAGAAAGTGTGGCGGTTGCTTCGTATTCTCTCGTGTACTTTAATTTAGGTCTTCCCGGAAGACGCATGGCACCTGGTCGCTAATTTGTCTGATATACGTGACTGCAGCCTGACGTATGTATCGGCACTGAGTACAATTAAGTGTAAAAAAGAAGAAAAAGGCAATGCTACTGCCACTTGTAAAAGGAAAATAAAGACATTTTTATGTTCGGTTACAGTTACTTCGTTCTTATTGTTGCATGCTATAAACGCCTTGCGAACAACGTAACTTTGAAATCGTTGAAAAGTCCCCGTGATGCAACTGTCATTTAATGCTAGTTTTTGCAATACCAGTCGTTCACCTGAGTGGTCACAACTAAACGGTTAACAGACTATGAGATCTCCTCCTCCTGTATAATGTAATACAGTGCATCATCACCGTCATCGTTCTGAATTGAAGAATTAGGCTTCAAATTGCGAACATTGTTTTCTTCAAATTTGGTCTTGCTAATTACCGCATGGTTGCCGCCTCTTTTCCGAATGTTCCCTGCTCGCCTGTGACGAACGTGAAGCTTTATATTCAATTTGCCGGCATTATTAACGGCGTAATTAGGCCAGCAGCACCAATTTCGTGACGGCTTATACATAGGTCGGTGTTAGCGCACTATTATAGCGGGACAAAAGACTACAGGCTCACGAGACATAGTTTGGCATCTAACTTTCTGTTGCAGTTCAAAGCGGGTCTTCCCCGCATCAATGACAGAGAAGTTTCAGCGGCACGCAGGAGTGACCAAACGGTTAGCTTTCATTTTCAGCCTGCTGCTCAAGAGTAGCTTGGCGGGACTAAAAGCCGAGTTTGAGGCATTTCGTAGATCGGTCGCTCACAACGATACAATTGCACGCACACAGGCCGACCAAAACAGACACGTGATCACAGCGACAGCGCACACACAGGCTGAAACTAGCTGGCCCACGACGACGCTAGACCAGGTAGCCCAAAATGTACAAAGGCTATTCACTGAGCTTCACACGCTCAAGCGACATGTAGATGACTCTATTGCCTCGATTCGCGCGGCAGTCCGCAAGCGCACGAGCCAGTAGCGCACCCAAGATCTCTGCCGGGGGGGGGGGGGGGGGGGGGTTGACCGTTTTGTAATACCATCTAAACAGCACTAATTTCAATTTCTTCACGGGCAATTGTCAAAAAATGCGCTTTTTGCGAGTGTGCAGACGATTGCGCGTCTTACATCTTAGTTGCAGTACTCAAATGCGCAAGGAAAGAAAAATGTTGAACAAAAAGGGGGGGTTAGGTCGGCCTCAGGGGAGGGGAGGGGGTTACAACCCCCCCCCCCCCCTCCGGTGGGGGTTGTAACCGGTGCGCCACGGGCACGAGCGTAAGCCCGGGAGCGCCGACGCGGGGACCAAAGGGTATGGAAACGACTGAAAGCGATAGTACCATCCATGGCTAAACTAGGAACTCGTGTCGCAGAAAGCCTTGAGGTGTGGCAGTGGAACTGCTGCACGTTTCGTATACTAAACACGCTAATTTCATACAATATATGGAGTCGGTGCCTATTCGATCCTCCGGATATCATTTGTTTGCAAGAAATAGAAAAGCACAAGAGAAATCTTACGACTTGTACACCCATCCCGATTACCCACAGGTCGCCACTTTCGCCAAAAAGGGTGTCGCGCTAAGTGTAGAATACATCCATGGGGAGACTATGCAACATCAAATGATCACGATATGGCCACGTAAGCGCGGCAAGCCGAAAACAGTGATTGTAAACACATACAGCCCTCCCAGAGACAGACTGGCGGACTTTGAGGATGTAGTTTCCGCAGCGGTGCGTTTATAGCGTCTAGGCGGGACAGAGTCTTGGTTTTAGGGGACTTCAATGCGCAACACTCCGAATGGGGATACGTGGCTGACTCTTCGAATGGATTACTTTGGCTAGATTTGACGGAGAGGTACGATTTAACCCTGTTAACTCGTCTTGAGCCCACTAGAGTCGGTAACAGCGTCTCGAAAGATACCTCGCCGGACTTGACCTTTACGAATCAAGCGGATGAGATAACATGGACGAACCTAGGGGAGAACCTTGGAAGTGACCACTACATCCTCAGCCTTTCGGTAAATTCGTCGCGTACAAGACGCAAGGTTGCGCAGGCCACACTGACAAATTGGACGAAATATCGCGATCGCCAGGGAAGCACAGGTCCGATATACGAACGTCGGAAACTGGTGAAGCAACTTCTCAACACGCTGGCGGGGGTAACGAAGGTTGTAGACACAACGCGAGACGCTCCGGTAGTGGTCAGGCACCTGCTACATTTATGGGAGGCCCGCCGTAGCCTCACCAAGAAATGGAAAAGGCAGAGGTTAAACAGGAAGCTTAAAATCCGCATTGCTCAGTTAGCTCAGGAGGCGAACACGTACGCGCAGGAATTATGCGACGGGCGCCAGCTCTGCGATTCCTTTAGGGGGACCCTGAGTATCCAAAAGGCATGGCACATTCTCCGCAGCATGATGGATCCCGGGAAAACCAAGATGGCAGCGCACACGACGCTCAAGCTACTGGAGAATGAATTCAAGGGAAACGACGAGGAACTCACTCATCACTTAAAGCAGATTTATATAGGTACGAATTCCAAAGAGGCGAGCCGGTGCGGTAGTTATACGGGGCCGGAACAACCGAATCCATGGACGCACCCATAACTACGGCGGAGGTATACGCCGCGGCGCAGTCCTTCAAAAGAAATACTGCGCCAGGGCCCGACCAGATTACTAACTCCATGATTCGAAACTTGAGCAACGAAACCATAAAGCAGTTAACTGAATACTTTAACGAGAATATATGGGTGGATTAGGGAGAACTACCGGCTGAATGGAGGGAAGCAAAAATCGTCCTTATTCCTTCTTTTCTTCTTTCTGGGGTTTTACGCGCCAAAACCAGTTCTGATTATGAGGCACGCCGTAGTGGAGGGCTCCGGATTAATTTTGACAACCTGTGGTTCTTTCACGTGCACTACAACACAAGCACACGGGCGTAATTGCATTTCGCCTCCATCGAAATGCGGCCGCCATGGCCCGGATTCGATCCCGCGATCTCTTTCTCAGCAGCGCAACGCCTTAGCTGACTAAGCCACCGCGGCGGGTAAATCATCCTTATTCCAAAACCGGGGAAGCCCCGAGATATTCGAAACCTACGACCTATATCGCTAACGTCATGTGCTGGAAAACTCTTTGAAAAGGTGATACAGACCCGGTTATCGCGCTAAATAGACAGCAACAATCTTTTTCCCACAAAGATGTTCGGATTCCGCCCAGATGTGTCGGCGCCAGGACGTTTTTCCGATGCTTCAGCAGGACGTTCTGAACCCAGTGCGGTTCGGAAGACAGCACTGTGCTCGCTCTCGACGTAAAAAAGGCATTCGATACGATTTTCCACGAAGCAATACTGGAAGGACTAGACGCAGTAGGTTGCGGGACGCGCATTTACCAGTATGTACGCAGCTGTCTGAGAAACCGTATGCGGCCACCATCGGTCTGGGCTCAACTAGGTCGAAACCCTTCGTAGTTCCTGATCGAGGAACCCCACAAGGGTCGATCCATACTGTCCCCTCTCCTATTTAATCTGGGAATGCGTAAACTCGCACTGGAAATCGATGCGAGACAAGCCCTAGGGAGCACCATTTACGCAGACGATATTACGCTGTAGGCAAATCGGGGATCCTGCGGGGATAAGCAGGAGCTTATCCAGTGGGCAATCCAACAGGTCGAGACCTTCACGCAAGGGGCCGGCATGACATGTGCCCCAGAGAAGTCCGAACTTATTCGAATATGAACAAAGTACGCGAGACTAGAAAATCGCCTGAGTTTTGAACTGTTCTTGGACGGGGAGCGTGTAAGAGAGGTGAATAAATTGCGCGTCCTGGGATTATGGATCCAACAAACGGCCGGAGTAGCGCACACGCTCCGCCTCCTCAAAGGTACTACACAAAACGTAGCTAAGATGATCCGTAAGGTTACGCGAACCCGCGAGGGCTTCTCGGAAGAGGAAACGATCCTATTGGTACACACCTTTGTCATCAGTAGGATTACCTACGCCCTCCCCTTCCGAAGCATTACCAAGCAGGAGCTCAAACAGCTTGAAGTCATCATTCGGCGAGCACTTAAAGCTGCTCTAGGGCCCCCGGAAAATACCAGTACAGAACGTTTCGAGAAATTGTGAATCCGCAATACCTTCGAGGAATATGCGACGACCACTCTCATCGCGCGAAGGGAACGGCTGTGCGCATCAACGCAGGGTCGGGCCATATTAACCAAACTCGGCTTTGCACTCCGCTCCCAGTTCAGTGCAGAAGAGACAGTGAAGATGACCCAGGAAGTCAGGTAGCACATAATGGTATCCCCAATTCCGAAAAATATGAGTCCGAGATATCATGCAGGGCAGCGGAAGGCCTGGGCCAGAACCTTGCACCAGAGATTTAGAGGACAACCAGACGTGTACTACACAGACGCGAGTCAAACGGGCAGGGACAAGTATACGGTGGTAGCCACGAACCAGAATCGTGTGATAGCTGCATCGGTCAATGCAAAATCTGCCAGCACAGCAGAAGCCGCAGCCATAGCACTTGCAATTAGAGACGCGGAGACGATAGGGACGTATCTGCGGCCATACTCGTGAACTCACAAACTGCCTATCGCCGGAAACTCTCCGGGACGGCGCCGCGCTTAGAACTAAAAATTCTAGGGAGTCAAATTACCGGATTCCACAACCTCACTTGGTGCCCCGCACACGAGGGCATGGATGGCAACACAAGGGCGGACCGGCTAGCTCGCGTACTAAGCATCCGAGCTGCGGACCGACCCAGTGACGAGCCTCCCTCTACACCGCGCGGCATCCTCGAACACCAAAGACAGGAGCGGGGGCAATATGGACGCCCTCACCCAAAGTTAAACAGTCAACAGGCGAGGAATTGGCGCGGACTTCAAACACACACATACCCAAACCTACATACACTTAGCCGTATTCACCAAACACAACGCACTGACGAACGCTCGTGGTGCGGGGACACGCCAACGTTACCGCACATCACGTGGATATTCCCAACAGACCGACACATATTAACTCCGCACAACTAAAGACACAAGATTTTAACAGGCAGTGGGAGGCGCGGCTTGCGAACGAGGATCAGGACAGCCAACTGGCTCTCCTGGACCAAGCCCAGCGAGCCGCTCGAGCCAGTGGAGCCCTGGACTATAGGGGCCCCAACCACGGGACCTCAAATTTCGTTTTACTCATTAAAGTTTCTCTATCTCGCAGTGAAATGGCGCTCATTATGCAAATGAGTCTCCACGAGACGAACGTCATTTGCCTATCTCGCATTTTTCTGCCCCAACGAGGCACGAATAAACAGAGGGGGTATAAGCGTCGTCGTCGTGGCCTCTGCACGTGCGGGACACCCAGGCGAGGAAGGCAACGTGCGCGTGCGAGCCGCTTTCTCGTTGGACTGATTCTCATGGCCGTTCTGAAAACGCATAAACAATGAAACCGCGAGCCGCACGAGGAGGGCAATTTCTACGAGTGCCTAGGCGAGTCTGTCCGTTTAATTTCGTATGTACGTGTCGCCTTTTTTTGTTTCCCCCTCGGATATTGTTAATCTAGCGGTATGACGGACGTTGGCCGCGAGAAGTGTACGTAGCGGACGGCACAATTTCGCCCCATGCTCGAAATTCAAGGGCGACATGAGTACAATGGGATGATTGCTCGAGAGAGCCTTTCTTGATGCAAGTTGATTCACCCTGCCTCCCCCCTACCCGGTAGCGACCTGCGCCAACACTTCTGGGAAATTTGTCCGGGAAGCGCGACCGAAAGGATAAGAGAAAGAGACAAACTTGCGTCGACTTCCTCACGAAAATGATCTGGGCGCGAGGCGCTTGCGAAGTTTGACCACCACCTCCTACACAGGTTTAACCCGCACCGGGCCGCTAAAACGGTGCCGCGTGTGGTTTACTGAGCGCATACGCAATGAAACGACTCTTCGTTAAATTTTGACATCAATATCTTTTGGAAGCGAAACCAGCCTTTGCTGAATGCTGAAACTTAAACGGCTGACGAACATCGTTCATTCGAAATGCTCGCTATTATCAAGGGAGGAATGTTCCTCGAAAAGGCTCATTAAATGCTTAATAACTGGCATGAAGAGCAATTTAAGGATTCGCACCATTCCGCCTTCCCTTCGACGCTTATGCTTATACCGGTGCCCCGAACCCCGGGCCCTGAACCACAGCGACGTGACGTCAGGATGAGCCGACAACGCATGCAAACAAAACGCGATGCCGACGAGGCCTCTGTGGTGCATTTATGTTTTCGCCGCTGCGTTAATTGCACTGAAAAACAACAACAACAAAACAACAACGGTTAACTAGTATGACATAACAGTTACGATTTTCCAGGACGTGGGTTTTCTATGAAGCAGTGCTCCGCCTCGCTGCTAGTCTCCGCAGCATGTCTTCGTGGAAGCAGGAACGTGCGTCATGGTGCTGTTCTTTTGCCTTTTGTTTTTATACCCAAACTATTACATATACTGCGCTCACGGCTACGCCGTAGTTTGTTATCGTTTATCGCAGTACTCATTCGGTCACTTATCACCATAATGGCGCCATGACGACCATGAAAAAAATATGCTAATGTCTGCACTAGACGCGCCACTGCAAAAGTTCCTTCTGCTTCTTCTTATGTTTCAACCGACCGACCCAACCCTTTCACTACGACAACAGTAAAATGTCTAAATAGGGTTTGGTATTTGCGTCTGTCGCCGCCACTACACCATCGCAGTTATCAACATACTTCCAAACCACCGTGGTGGCGTAAGATTGCGCTGATAAGCCCGAGGGCGCGTGATCTAATCACGGCCCCGGCTGTCGCATTTTGACGGAGAGCTAAATGCAAGAATGCCTGTGTACAATGCATTGGGTGCACGTTAAATAACCCCAGGTGGTCAAAATTAACCCGGAGTCCCCCACTAAGGCATGTCTCATAATCATATCGTGGTTTGGTCACGTAAAATCATACAATTTAATTCAACATACCTGCTTCGTACTCCGCATATAGGGAAGAAAAAGCGTCGCGACCACCGGATACGTCACTTGCGAATCGATCTAATGCCACTGCGGCAGCGAGCACTTGAGGAGCTGGACGCACTGAACGCTGCGCTGTGACGCAGCCTTGGTGCGCGGTCATTTCTGCGGGGTTTCATATACACTCCACGCAGACTCTGAGATGGTGGCGTCTGCGCGAGTATTTCGGGGGCCGCTGCCGAAAATATAGTATAGCTCGGGCGAGCACGACGTTGTATGCATTGCGAGGGAGTTGTTTTTCAGAAGGTGACAACGTCCGCTGTGGAGATTCTGCTTCTATCGCAGTAAGCAAGATCAGAGAGAAATGAATCGCCGGATTTTGGTGGTACTTTTAAATGCGCAAGCATTTCTATGCTTACCCAACGAGAAAACTGTCCGTCCGACCCGTAAGAAGACCGCTTTCAAGATAGAGCCCGCAGCAGCGAGCGACCATGCTGCCTGTCGCTTCAACGCGACCATGCCGCAGTACTTTGCTCGCGTTATCAATGCACCTTGCACCGCCATTCGCACCAGTTCGTGTCGCCGCAGCGCTGTCGTTTGTACTTGCCGGATCAAGCGTCATAACACTGATAATGACATCGGGCCGCGTGGAAATGAGCATGCGCCATAATGCTTACGCATTCTTACATAACTACCAGAGAAGTTTCTGCGTGACTTTTTTTTTTTTGCTGGGAAGGATAAAATGATTGATGTTAAAGAATCATATAATAAATGACAATGAGATCTCGCCACACTAACGGCTTAGGTAAGTGCTTCAGCTATGACGTTATTAAGTGCTTGCTCCGGTAAGGGAAGTGTTACGCTCACGTGATGAACCTTTGTAACAAAAAAAGAAAGAAAGAAAATAGACTCACGAGGTAGCGGTTGCAGTGCGTGCTATAGGGTGCGCTAGACAGAAACCAGCACCGAGATCAAGGATGTTCAACGAAGTCGTAGGTAACGAAGACAAAAGCCAGGCAGTAGGAAGAAGCAGCCAGGTCTGTGACTATTCCAGAGCAGATTGTTCACGCCTCGCTGCGAGCACCTTCTGCAACTGCACTTAATACCGCGCGAGAGAGAGAGAGGTCTTTTAACTAAAGCTGCAGAGGTTTGCCTGGCGGTACGCCTAGCATGCTAGTCCAGATAGACATGAGGAAAAGTGAAATGGGTACCGCAAGTCTTATACTGCGTGCAGTGACGCGCTAGCTGTCGTTGTCACCGCTTCGCGGTTACAGAGAAGCTGCAACTGATTGTTTTGTTTTGTAGGCGCCTACTCGTTGTTTCTGGTTGCGAGAATTTAGCACCAAGATGACCCAAAATATAGAACATGGAAGTTGGATATTAGGAGCTATCCAATAACGATATGCACTGAATAATAGAAAAAGGAGTAAGTGCTACTTGCAGAAAAATAATGCGATTGAAATAAAGGAGAAAATTAGTGCAGAATTCGAGTCTAACTCAGGAAGTCCAATATGGCAATACAAACTTTCCTATGACCCAAGCCAGGAGCGGAACACCAAACGAAAGAACCACCGGAACCAAATGCTCAGGCGACTGCCCTTCTCTACCGTGGACGTGATGTCGCTTGGGACAGAGACAGTTTAACTTGTACGTATAGGTATTGTATAGTTTACGAAATACCGAGGCACAGGAGTCGGGGTCGCAGGCCCGGCGCTGGTGGCAGTATCTTGTGGCGGTTTGTGCAAATACAAAGCACAATAAAAAAATTTTAAATACTATTCTCGTCGGAGGAAAAAATGGCCCTATACATTCATGATTATCAGATTTATGAAGCCTTCCATAGCCCGCAACTGCTGCATTAATAGATGTGTACGCTCTGTTAGAACTCAACGTCAGGAGATGACGCTTCCAGGGGACGTACTCTGAAACGATCCATATCGGCGATAGCATGGCCTCGGTGACAATATCGCCGTCAGGCGCCCGCTGATAGGCGGGTTGAACAAAATTGGATGACGTCGTGCTCAACCATCCAATCAGATCATCTTATTTCGCTAAAACAGCCAATCAGCGCGCGCCGTCGGCGGAGGCGTGGCCAAGGAGACAGTATCGCCGAAGTGGATCGTTTCAGAATACGTCTCCAGCGCTGCTTCTTACGCCTACGTCTCCGGTATTCCGTGATTCGTAATACCTATGTGTGGTACACAGAGAAGTAAAGACAAGAACACCACATGGTAAAATGGTAGTACGTATACTACAGACAAGCTAAACCTCTAATGTTGCTCCGAACTTTAACGTAACGAAGACGAAGTTTATACCTCTGAAGCAGCGCCTGTAGGTGTTCCGTGCTTGAGTTATCTGTCCTATACCAGCGCTTGTACGCATGTCCTAGCGCCGAATGTATAGCACCTGCCAAGGGGCTTTCAAGCGTGAAGTGCTCCTTCGTTTCATTTCGCGCATTTCGAGGGCGGATCCGCATGCAAGTATAGTGGATTGTGAATTCGATGAGATGTCCAAATAAAGTCAATAAAATCAAACGCAAAGAAGAAAATGATTGAGTTATGGAGTTTAACGTGCCAAAAACCGCGGTCTGATTATGCGGCACGCTGTAATGGGGGATAATGTTTGAAATACCTGGAGTTCTTTGACGTGCACCCAGCGCTCGGTACACGAGTGTTTTTGCATTCCGCCCCCATCGCAATGCGGCTGCCACCACCGGCATTGAAAGTGCGACCTTGTGCTCAATTATCGCGGCAGGTCGAACTCAAGGAGCGCGCCCAGCATACGTCGAAGAAGAAGCCGCCGTAGCATGCTGCCGCATACATTGGTTGCTGACCCTCCCACAAGTAGGCAAAATAATCTAGCTCCCTCGAACTCCCTTGCAAATATATATAGTTTAGGTTGGGGCGTACACAGTGTAATATATATAATATATATATATATATATATATTGACGGGGTTTTGCATGCCAAAAGAACGATGTGATTATGAGGCACGCCGTAGTAGGTGGACTCCGCATTAACCTTGACTACCTGTGGTTCTTGAACGTGCACCTAAATCAAAGTACACGAGTGGTCTGCATGTCGCCCCCACCAAAGTGCGGCTGCCACAACAGGGATCGAACTTGCGACCTCGAGCTAAGCAGAGCAGTGCCATAGCCAGTAAGCTACCGCGGCGGATTCCCACACATATTCACTAAAGTCAGATTCAGCGAGCGTCACAGTCACAGAACGTTTGTTCTTTCTCCTTGAAGTCGATCAAGTCTCTTCAAGGTGGTAATCGGAGTTGGTGAAGCAGGAGGCAGGTTGGAGGTAACAAACGTGGAGATGTATTGCGACGAAAATATATACATGTTCAAATGCAGAGTTTGCAGAAGAACACTGATGATAAACGCAGAAGTAAACTGCGCCTTACCCTTCTACTTTTCGTAAGCTAGACTAGCCTAGGACAACTGTTCTTACATACGACTAACCGAGTCTCACTGTTCGACCACCAAGTGGTTATGGCCCAGACTAGCGTTGCATCGTACGGAGTCTTACTGATCTATCCGTTTAGTGATTACAGCCTAGACTGAAAGGACTGGGTTCCGTGCAGCATTTAAATACATTTGAGTAAACAAATAAAAATTGGTGGGGACAACTGCTTGCCCGCCTGGACATTCCCCTAGCCCATGAGGTTACAACTTAGCCTGCCTCGATACATCGAGGCACACTATTATAAATTAAAAATTCAGTTGTATACAACTGAATTTAAGCCACCACCTACTGGGTCGCGCCTGATCTCGTTAGCAGATATGTTGGACTTTAGGCAAGCATTTGGCACTCTTTATCCTGGCTCTCTCTCTCTCTCTCCTATTCTCGCGCTCTTAGCAGTTTCTCGCTCAATGGGTGCCTCTAATCTCTGTCGTCACGTTTCTGGGTGATTTTCCGCAGGCCTGCTCTCATAGAAAACCACAAGTGACATGCGCACCTGCAATTTACAAGCACTCCGTCAAAGGAGCGTTTTTGTCGAATCCTACTCTGTTAGTATACGCTGATCTCTATGAGCTTTTCACGACTG